>NC_142941.1:1402374-1416770 GCF_046866305.1 Octopus bimaculoides
AATATTCCTAGCATGGTTTTATACACACACACACACACACACACACATGGAATGAGCTTCTTTCAGTTTCCATTTATGAAATACACTCAAAACTTTGCTTAGCCTTGGGCCATAGTGGAAGGCACATGCCCAAGGTACCATGTAATGGGATTGAACTTCTTAACCACACAGCCGTGCCTGCACTTATTACACGTGTGCACGCATGCACACACACTGACACATACATAAAGGCGTGTGTGTGTGTATGCACTTCCATGTGTGTTAGAATGTATAGAAGCATTCAAATAGGACCACCTCCACACACCCGGGTAGGTCCCCTTTCTCTCTCCTCCTCCCCACATCGATAAAATATGTATTATGGTGAATACAAATATCTGTAGACATGACAGTAATGCTGCAACATGGTCAGAGGCTAACAAATGAAACCAGGAAAATATATAAAGAATATAAAGAGACTGAATTCATATATAAAGACTTGATGGATCTTACCTCATCCCACCACCACCACCACAACCTCTACATTATATCCTCCATCAAATCTATCAAGGTACATATATATATATATATATATATATATATGTTATATATATATATATGTACACACACACACAAACATACATACATACACACATATATGAATATACATACATACATTGATATATATATATATATATATATATGCATAGATTTATGTACACACGCACACACGTGTGTGTGTTTGTGTGCATATAGGAACAATAAGTCTATGTTAAACAGTTCAGCTGCCAATCAAATGTTGTAGAACATCTAAACCCTGCTACACCCACCACCACCATCATCCCCCCACCCCCATACTACCTTCACCTCACTGTCTTCTGTCAAACATGTTATTTAGTTTCTTTATGTAAAACTACTTATATATACATACATAAAAACGTATATACATGTATGTGTGCGTGCATGCATATATACATATATATAGACACACACCTATATATATATATATTTATGTACATATATATGTGTGTGGGTGGTGTATTCATGTACATTCTATTATACATATACACAAGGGTGTATACTAAAAGATTTTATTAATTTTTTGCTAAATTTCTGTATTTAATGCGAATCAAAGATATTTTACTACGTTCTCATTGTTTTTCATATTGTTCTTGTTCTTCTTATGGTTTTTGCTGCTGTTGTCTTTTCTTTGTTTGCTTTTTTTTTTACTTTTAATTTCTTCTACAAAGTTCTGGAAACTTTGCAAAGTTGTGTTTCTTGAACACTGCTATTTTGATGCTAGAATATCACACACATACATACACACATGAACACACATGCACACACACACACACACACACACACAACGAAAGGAGAGGGCAGTAGGATTGTAGTTAACTGAACCAACAACACCACCTCCAGCCCTCTACCACAGAATATAACTGGTATTTCATTTATTGTCTCTAGAATTAAAAGCAAAAACAACTTTTGAAGGATTTGAACTCATTATATTTTCAGGACTGTTTGACCCTCTATCATACCTACCAACTGTTATTCCAGTGAAGGAATCTCCACAGGGTCATCTGAGGGAATGTTGTGATTTTGGTCTCTCATATGCTGAAGAAACTGAGTTTGGTTTTGTAACTGCAACACATAAACGTAAGATTTCAGTTGTGTCTCCCATTGTGTTCCATAGTGAAGGTTGCTTCAGGTGTAACACTCCAACACACAGATATCATGATGTAGAAGAAATCATCATCATCATTATTATTATTGAAGCCGTTGCAGAGTATCCAATATTGTGCTGTTGTAGATTGAAGATTTTGTGTTGTGGGGATTTGTGCCACCTGTCAAGTCACAACGAGGACCTCAGACAGTCAGTACTTTATGCAGTATGCATACAGTTCCAAGTATTATAATCATTCATCATCATCATCGTTTAACGTCTGCTTTCCATGCTGGCATGGGTTGAACGATTTGACTGAGGACTAGTAAAAAAGAAGGCTGCACCAAGCCCCAATCTGATCTGGCAGAGTTTCTACAGCTGGATGCCCTTCCTAACGCCAACCACTCTGACAGTGTAGTGGGTGCTTTTACGTGCCACCAGCACGAGGACCAGTCAGGTGGCTCTCGCAACGACCACACTCTAAAGGCGTTTTTTACATGCTACCTGCACGGAAGCCAGTCCGGCGGTATTGGCAACAATCACAACCGGATGTGCTTTTAACGTTCCACTGGCACGAGTGCCAATCAGGCGGTACTGTCATTGGCCATGTCAGCAATTTTGATTTTGATTTCCTCAATAGATCTTCACAAGCAAAGTTTATTGTCCAATACTGGCAGAGTAGTTAGCTTGGTGGGTTGGGTGATATGCTTAGCAGTATGTCATCTGTTGCTGTGCTCTGAGTTCAAATTCTGCTGAAGTCGATTTTGCCTTTCAGAGTTGACAAATTAAGTATCAATAAAACATTAGGATCAGCGAAATCAACTAGTCCCCTTCCCCAAAATTTCAGGTCTTGCGCCTTTAGTTGAACGGATTATTACCATTATTCAATAGTTTCATAGTTCTCACTCTAGTTTGTAAGTAGATAAGAAGTAACAGCTCACCTGGATAAGACACCACCCTAACACAGGTACCATTCCATAGATAATCGATGGTACCAAGTTATTCTTACATACAGCCATATGAGGTGAAGTAAGAGACAATAACGTCTTCTAATGTGCTTATAGCAGATTAGAATCCTTAATCTATTGATATTTTAGTGACGGCGTTAATGGTTTGGTGTTGTGGTATCAAGGTGTTGTGTCTCTGGTTGTTGCAGACACTCTGAGAGTGGCGGCATCAACAGGGGTGATGTTAGGGGTGAGGTGAGGTTAGTAAACACATCACATTCAGCCAATGAAGGGGACTCTATGGGGTTGCTTGAGCTGCAAGGAACCACAGCACACACCCCTATATTGCATCATATCGATCACTACGCTCTTAATAAAGAGTGGGTACATTAGATACTGTAGTCCTGGATACACAAGGGCTAAATAGTAAGAGCTGGAATAGATCATATACCTTATTTCATCCAGACTGACCTGGGGTTAAATAACAACAACAATCTTGACATATTAAAGCAAGTGTTTTCTCCCAGCTCTTATTACCCCTTTTGCTCTGCTATCCCAAATCTCCCACCACCACCACCATTCCACTAGAGACAACCTCTAGCAGACAGCAGGAACTTGGAAAGAAAGAATTTGTCAAAGACAAAAATCATTTATCCAGTTTTTAGAGGGGTGGGAGGTTGGGGTGGGGTGGGGAAAGGAGGGAGTTAATCCTTTAGGATTTACATGTTTTATCCTCAGTGTATTTCTTCTACTTTCAGAGTGTGTTTGATGAAGGGAAGTGTGTATATGTGTATGTATGTATGTATATATAAATGTGCACGTGTGTGTACATACAAATAAACACACACGCACACACATATGCCAATATACATACATGTATATATTGTGTGTATATTTGTAACATGTCAATCACTTTAATCCAACAACTCTCTCATGTTCTTGCTCTCTTTCTCTCTCCTCCTCACATAAATATATTACTTACAAACACACAGATTAATGTAGTTTTATTGATAGAATCAAGTCATACACTAAAGACATGTCGTGTTGATGTCCCATATACTAAACCATACATAGGGTTTCAATCCTAACCAACAGTTTTTGGTTAATCTTGACCCGGAAATGAAAATCTAAAAAATATACTGGAATGGGTGTAAAACAATGTGTAGTAAACGAATATGAAAAAAAAAAAAAAAGGAATGCAAAACAACGGGAGGGTAGGGAGAGGACTTCGGAAAATTCACAAGATCAGAACTTTTCCTTCTTAACTTTTAGGAAAATGGCGTTTTTTCCAACGAAATTTTATAGAAATACCTTTGAAATGGCATCTATTACGATTATAAAGAAATTTGAGGGGAAAATCTTTTCCAAGAGGGTTGGAACAAGACTTCTCTCGTAACTTTTAGGAAAATGGGAGTTTTTTCAATGAAATTTTATAGAAATACCTTTCAAATGGCATCTATTACAATTATAAAGAAATATGAGGGGAAAATATTTTCCAAAGGGATAGGAAGAGGACTTCGGAATATTCAGAATATCCAAGCTTTTCTCCGTAACTTTTAGTAAAATGGCGTTTTTTCCAACGAAATTTTATAGAAATACCTTCCAAACGGCATACATTTCGATTATAAAGAAATTTGTGGGTTTCCGATTTTTCCCTCGTTATATTTCGAAACCCCATTCAACTTTCTACAGATACCCGAGAGTAGAACTATTACACTCCGTAGTGGTTTTTTCTACCCACTTTCAATAATTTTTAATGTTTTGGCTTCATTTTTGTTTCATTTTATCTTCAATTATTTTACGCTTTTTTAAACCTTTCCGTCGTTATTCTCATTTATTTGTTATCACTTTCCCCCCTCTTCCCCTCTCTCAATCTCCTCGCGACATCGACGAGAGTCTGTTGTTCTCCGCTCAAAATGTCGGCGCTCAAAATTGCTAAAGGTAAGTGGAAACATTCGATGCCATTTGGAAACTGTTTTGCAGCTTAAGGCTCATATATCCCGAGAGATCTAGATATCCTGTCATTTCAGCAGGTATCTAAAAGATATTGTTTTAATACACTTTCACTTGTTTCAAACAAACACTAGCATGGTTTTTCTTTTTTTGTTGTCCAGACTTCGTTACCAGTAATTTTTATAACTTCAGCATTCGTTTATTATTCTTTTCAAACTCCTTTCATTTTTCAAGGTAATCCACACTCAAGGAAAGGTATTTCTGCCAAATGTCATCTTAAAATATGTGTAAAGAAAGGGGGCTGATGCGGTTTCGCAGCACCTCACCTTCCTTCAAAATTGCATTTTTAAAAAAAAGATTTCTTCGGAAACATATCTGGGTGGACATTGGAATTAGACACTGAGGGAAAATGGCTGTAACTTTTTTATTTTTTTGTTTTGGCGATTTTCGTTTTCGATAATATGTTCTACATGTCACGGTCATGCGATTCCCCCTAAAAAAAATTTTGGACCAACACCCCACACCCTCACACACGAGGGGGGGGGGCGGTTTGGCGATTTTCATTTTTGACATTGTGTTCTACATGTCCAGGTCGTACGAATAGCCTTCTCGCAACTTAGATGTGAAAATGAACGGCTCAAAAAGGATTACATGTGGAGTCCCCACCACGAAACTTGATATGCTAGAAATAACAGCTAAACGCGGACAATCCAAATCTTGCATTGGTCCAGATGGACTATATGTAATCTGAACCTTTCTCCCCCTTATTTATTTTTTTTTTTTACGGAATCCCTCGTTTTAGGCTATGGAGATTCCGATTCTGAAAAAAAAATTTTCAAAAATCCCAAGTTCAAAATTTCGATTCCCCCCCCCCCCCCCGGTTTTTATATAGATCCACACCCGGTGGAAAAAGTGAAAAAAAAATAGTGTAGTAGTTGAAGTGCACCTTATATGAAATAAATATGAAGGAAAAAATGCGCTTTAGCAAACGGGGTTAGGGTAAATCTAACCCTAACCCTGACCCTAACCCTAACTCTGACCCTAACCAGATTTGGCTGTTATTTCTAGCTTGGTGGGGCGGGGAATTGAAATTTTTCAAACAATTTTTTTTCAGAATCGGAATCTCCATTGTGTTCTACATGTCCAGGTCGTACGAATAGCCTTCTCGCAACTTAGATGTGAAAATGAACGGCTCAAAAAGGATTACATGTGGAGTCCCCACCACGAAACTTGATATGCTAGAAATAACAGCTAAACGCGGACAATCCAAATCTTGCATTGGTCCAGATGGACTATATGTAATCTGAACCTTTCTCCCCCTTATTTACGTGGGATTCCGTAAAAAAAAAATTAAATAAGGGGAGTTAGGGTTAGGGTTAGGGTACGACCGGGACATGTGGAACACAATGTCAAAAATGAAAATCGCCTAAATAAAATAATAAATACCCCCCCCCCCCCCCCGTGTGTGGGGGTGGGGGGAGTTGGGTCCAAAATTTTTTTAGGGGGAATCGCATGACCGTGACATGTAAAACACATTATCGAAAACGAAAATCGCCAAAATTAAAAAATAAAAAAGTTACAGCCATTTTCCCTCAGTGTCTAATTCCAATGTCCACCCATATCTGTACATATATATAAGGGTAATCTTCCAGTTTCGAGTGGTTAAAAAAGTAAATAAAATACAAGGGAAATAACTGAACATCTTACCAGTTTTATCCGTACTACTTTGTTTATAAATAAATCACGTGATTTGATTGGCGTTAACTGTTTATATGTAAATCACACACGTGATTGAATATCATAGTCTCTTACGAGAAATCGAAAATGCCTCGTGGAAGACCGGCTGCACAACATCTTATTGTTGCTGAAAACAATAAGATGTTGGAAAATTTTAAACTTTAATAAAAAAAAATTTCGTCACATGCTGTTAGATTCTTTTCTGCCTGTTAAAATTCCGTCGCATGCTGTTTTAGAGAAAAAGTAGTACGGATAATACTGGTAAGTGGTTCCGTTATTTCCCTTGAATATTTTTATTTATTTCTTTTAATCTCGAAACTGGAAGATTACCGATATATATATATATATATCCCCATATATATATACAGACAGATAGATAGAGAGAGAGAAGGTAATAACAAGTGAATGAAAATAACGACGGAAAGGTTAAAAAAAAAGCGTAAAAATAATTGAAGATAAAATGAAACAAAAATGAAGCCAAAACATTAAAAATTATTGAAAGTGGGTAGAAAAAAACACTACGGAGTGTAATAGTTCTGCTCTCGGGTATCTGTAGAAAGATGAATGAGGTTTCGAAATATAACGAGGAAACATTCGAAATTCCATAATTTTCTTTATAATCGTAATACATGCCATTTGAAAAGTATTTCTATAAAATTTCATTGAAAAAACTCCCATTTTCCTAAAAGTTATGAGAGAAGTCTTGTTCCTACCCTCTTGGAAAATATTTTCCCCTCAAATTTCTTTATAGTCGTAATATATGCCATTTGAAAGGCATTTCTATAAAATTTCGTTGAAAAAAAATCCCATTTTCCCTAAAAGTTACGAGAGAAGTCTTGTTCCTACCCTCTTGGAAAATATTTTCCCCTCAAATTTCTTTATAATCGTAATATATGCCATTTGAAAGGCATTTCTATAAAATTTCGTTGAAAAAAACCCTATTTTCCTAAAAGTTACGAGAGAAGTCTTGTTCCTACCCTCTTGGAAAATATTTTCCCCTCAAATTTCTTTATAATCGTAATATATGCCATTTGAAAGGCATTTCTATAAAATTTCGTTGGAAAAAAATCCCATTTTCCCTAAAAGTTACGAGAGAAGTCTTCTTCCTACCCTCTTGGAAAATATTTTCCCCTCAAATTTGTTTATAATTGTAATATATGCCATTTGAAAGGTATTTCTATAAAATTTCATTGAAAAAAAAAAAAAAAACGCCATTTTCTTAAAAGTTACAAAAGAAAAGCTAGCAAGATGTAAACGTTAACCCAACTTGGTTTTTTGCTACATCGTTTTGCCAAAGACATGCAGTTAATTGGTTGACATCCCTGGAATAGGATGAGTGATCATGGCCAAACTGTCAATCGAGAG
Source organism: Octopus bimaculoides (assembly GCF_046866305.1). Lineage (NCBI taxonomy): Eukaryota > Metazoa > Mollusca > Cephalopoda > Octopoda > Octopodidae > Octopus > Octopus bimaculoides. The sequence goes on from NC_142941.1 coordinate 1,410,019, forward strand.
TTCTACTGTAATGTTTTGAAGTGTCTGAGGGAGGACATTTGATGAAAGCAACCATATCTGGGGAGAACATAGAACTGGACTCTTCATGACGACAATGCACCCTGTCACCGAGCTTTCCTTACTCGTGAGCTTCTCACCAGAAACAGCATAGTATCCCTTCCACACCCACCCCACTCACCAGATTGAGCACTTGTGGACTTCTGTCTCTTCTCCAAGATGAAAATGCAGCTCAAAAGTCACTGCTTTAAAACCATTATCAAAATTAAGAGTGAATCACAGAAGGTTCTCGATTCACTTACAGAAAACGACTTCCAGGCTGGATTTCAAAGTGGCAAAAATACTGGAACTGGTGTATTGCTGCACAAGGAATGGTGTTAAAATTTTGCTAAATAAGTTATTTTCTCTTTAGCATAACTTGTCTGGGAACTTTCTGATATGTATATGTATGTATTTAAAACATACACAGTAATTGAAGTGTACAGTATCATATATCCATTCCGGTCAATCTTACCAATTGGTTTCGCAATCAGGGTTCAATGATCATTAGATTACAGTCCAATTATGTAACCCTACACTCTTCAAAGGTAGCTGTTATGGAATGAAATATGGTGACTGCTTTATAATACACACATATATCATCATCATCACCATTGTTTGAAGTCTGTTCTCCATTGCTGGCATGGATTGGATGGTATAAGAGGTGGCAAGCTGGAGGGCTGCAGCAAGAGTTAGTTGTCTGCTTTAGCATGCTTTTTATGGTTGATGCCCTCCCTAATGCCAACCACTTTACAGAGTGAACCAGGGTGTTTTTACGTGGCCCCACCACAGTTACTTTTTACATGGTGTTGGCACAAACATACATATAAATATATCATCATCATCATCATCCTTTAACGTCTGCTTCCCATACTGGTATGAGTTATCTTGTCTCTAGCAAAGGTCATTAGGCCAATTAAAATTTAAATACATGCATTGGTTCACATGCTTGTTGAAACACACAAATGTTATTGAACATCATGAAGGAGATAAACATGAAAATCTGCCAATACCAAAAAAAAAAAAACGAAGAAGAAGCCTGCTTCATGAACCTAAGGATACCATCACACCACAGAAAAAATCAAGACTCATGGAACTAATTCAACAGGAATACCAATACACAAGCCATGCCTGTGACAGACGGACAGACACTTTAGCAACAAGCTACAGTGGATGAGGCAACAGCAACAACCACAACATCATAGAAACAAGGACAAATATAGAAACAACATCAAAGGAATTATGTTTGTCTGGAAACAACTGGACAACTTTGTGGGCTGCTGAAAGTGTCTCTGCATAAGGAGTTCAGGACACTCTTGTGATAACAGGAAGCACATTTAATCTTAAGTAGAGGGTTAAACCAAATGTGATATCTTTGATGGCTTTGTGACATGTATTGTATTTCTCATGGAAACCACTCTTTTAAGACATTATTATAGCAGTGTGAAGCATTGTTAAAGACTTCTCCGTCAGATGAAACTCTGATTGTGTAGTGGCTGTTATTACAGACTGGATTTTTTGATACTATGTGAAAGTGACTTGAAGTCTACATTATGCATGCATGTATTTACGTATGTAAATATTTACTCATACATAATACATACATGCAAACATACATGCATGCATACATACATATATGTTTGAATGTGCGCATGTGTGATGCTTGTGTGTGTGTGTTTTGTGGGTGTTACAATCTCTCTCTCTCACTTTCTCTCTCTTTTTCTATCTTTCTAATTATGTATATTGCTGAAGTTGTTGTTGTAGTCAATGTAAACGTTGTTGCTTTTGTACTTTTTGTTGTACATACGGAATACAGAGTAAACGAGGTGATGTGAGCCAGGTTTTGTAATGAAGTGATCAATCCCCATCACTACCACCACCACTACCACCCTCATCATTGCCCCACACCACTACTACCACAAGCACCACTGCCACTGCTACTCCCCCTCCACCCCACCACCACCAATCTTGCCACCATCACAAAACCACAGTCCCTGGTTAAAAGAACTTCATTGAAGAGATTTAACAAAAACCTCATCAGACCAATCTCACCAGTTGGCACCAGTTCACAAAGCTATATAATCTCCATAATCAAAACTAATTACTATAGAACCATTCCAATTGAGTTTGAGTCTATTAACCTCAGGTGAACTAGTGAAGATCACGGCCAGCAACCATAAGTAAGACACACAGACAGAATGAATATTTGAATAAAATATCACAAGTTAGATTCAAACCGTTTCCAGAATATTTCAAAAGAGAGGAAAGGTTTTTCTGGCAAATTTTAATTTTATATTTGTGGGTATTTTTTTTTACCTTAAAATCGTATTTCTTCTTCTTCTGGTGACAGTGGTTGTTGTTGCTGAGAGGATCATGTTGGAATCATGTAGACCTGGGATTAACCCACATGACACAGTACCATGGGCCTCTGTCGACCAATACATTATGGGGAGAACTGGGTAGATGGAACCTGTCAGCACACAAATGTTGAAGAGGAAGAAGAATATGAAGAGTATGATGGTTTCATGGCACTGACCAGACTCTCAAATGTTATACATCACTGATCACAATACACTTTTCAAACAAATATTCTCTCAGCCACCTATTGTAGGCTTTAGATGGAATATAAATATAAGAGAAGTATTAACCTCTACTTCTGACTCCAAGAAAACTAACATTGGAGCTTCTGAACGCAGCACCTTGAAAAACGGCCACAAGAGGGCTAAGTCTTGTTCATTGTGCAATAACATGTGTCAAGTGAATTCCATCATGAATCATAACAGAAATGTCATGAGTTATACTGAAGGTGAGACATGTAAAGATTCCCATTTGTTATCTGCAACAGAATGCACCAAACACAACTTGATTTATATAAGTTGTACAACAGAACAATTAAACAAAAGGTTCAATGGGGGCACAGATATGACGTCAAGCACAAAAGCATAGTTCGAGAGAACTTGCTGAACATTTTACATCAAGTGGCTGCAATTTTGAGGAACACCTGAAAGTGCACATTTTCAGAAAATATTTTGAGACTCTGCTACACTTTCAGTCCTCATGATGCATGGGGACAAATATATTTGTGAATTGCTAATGTCACAACAAGGAATTTTCAGCTTGCATTATATATATTCTATTACCTTTACACAGAATAGTTTTCTCTTCTGAATGGATGAACCAAATAGTATTTACTCTATTCATATAAGAATATATATATGTGTGTATACTTACATACATATATATATATATATATATATATATATATATATATATATATATATATATATGTATATATATACACATATATAATGTGAGTGTGTGTGTGTATATGTATTTATGTATGAGTGTGTGTGTGCATGTGTGTGTGTATATCTGTTTGTGTGTATATATATATATAGTACTTTTCAGATTATCAACCATAAAACTGTGATAATCTTGAAAATTAATCATCTTATTTACCAGACTTGAATATTTAATGACAAGACTAAATTTTTTAAATATTTTGTTAATTCTGAAGATTTAGTGTAAATAAAGAGAATTAAATGCAAACTCTTCTTCCACAGAAAATTTGTCATTTCTTCAATTCTTTCCTTTTTGATTTGGAACTGTTTTTCTTGAAAATTGATTTCTTGAAAAGTTGGTCAGAATTGTATTTGGAATGTTTTGTTAAATTTTAACCATCTTTCACTTAATTCTTTTGATTGCTCCTTTATTGTTGTTTAGGACAGAATATATTTCTGTCTGATTGTGCACAGATGGACTGATAAGCAGACAGGCAGACAGATGGTCAATTGTCTTATATATTTATTTATTTATTGACTTTGAACAGCATATTATTGAGTCCCAGATGTTTCTGAGTTTGTTGCAGACAGTCCAGGCTTGACCATTGTATATAGAGATGCCTTTGTTATAGAGATGCCTTTGTTATAGAGATGCAGATCCAAGGTACTTGATATCACTTACCATCTTGAATCGTGTGGAGCTATCACTGGAACCAAATTTGCAGAAAGCTTTCCCCTTTGTTGATGGTCATGTACCCAGTTTAGTCTTCTTTGCATTGAGAAACCGAGGAAGTGTGACTACAGCATATATATGTATATAAGTATATGTTTATGTATACATATGGAGAGAGAGAGACAGACACATAAATAGATAGTTAGACAGATAAATAAAAATATAAATGTATGTTTGTATGTATTGAAAACATATCTATGTTCTTGTTTTATCATTTTTATTGAGATTCATTTATATTTTTCTTGTTTGTTTGGAACAAAGCATTTTTAAATTCATTATCCAAGTTTCAAGACTTCCACAGCCTCTTCATCAGGATAGGTAATCTGTACACATAACTGCCTCTTGTTTGTGGGAACATTTCATTCATATGAGCTTTATTGCCAACATATATGGCAGTGCCCCAGCATGGTCACAGCTCATAAGCTGAAACTAGGTCAATTCATATAAAATTTGATTATTAGATGTAGGTAGTCAATCATGTTTATTTCAAGATATTATACAGTGTTTGTGTGTTATTTTAGCATTATGCTGTGTTACACTTAATACTTTGATCATTAATCACATATTTTTACAAGGAATGCTATAAGGCACAGATGTGGGGGTCAGCTAATATGTGCCAATCTAATTTATGGTAAGATGATGCATGTTGTAACTGTTACTTGCTGTAGGTGCATGATGAGCCAATGATAGAGTGTCGACTGTATTTGAATGGTCCAGTGTTCCAGTTAGAGTCTTGAAGTTTACAACCTTTTTTGTTAGCAATGTAGCTTATCAGTTAAAGTGGTCATTTGAGACTAATTCTACAGTGTATATGTTGATGGTTTGTTGCTGGGAATTAATAAGGAGGTCATTGATTTTAGTGTTTTATTGTTTCAAAACAACTACAAGTGATATGTATGAAAATATGAAAACAAAACCATTAATGAAAAAGATAAAACAAGAAACAGCTGTAGTTTTAATACATAGGCAGAATGAAAGATGTTCCCTTATTTTTGTTCATCTGAGACAAACTATCTACCAGTCTCTCTGTCTAGCTGTCCATCCATTTGTCCAGGCATCTCTTGGTCTGGCTATCTCTTTTTCCATCTATACACATATACACAAAATATATATAGTTTGATATACATACATATATACAAGTCTGTATATGTATGTGTGTCAAAGATAGAGAGATATAGGAAAAGACAAATAAAAAGTCTGATTGAGAGAGACGGAGAGTGATGGAGGACAGAGAGAGGTGGAGGGTAGAGATGGGGAAGAGAGAAACTGATATCAATTTGACCATCTATCATATAAATAAATAGAAACAAATAGTTTTACATACATACATGTATATATGTGTGTGTGTGTGTGTGCATATAGAAAGAGAGAGCGAGGGAGGGAGAGCAATGTGTAGATGGACAGATAGATAGTTCTTTAAATGTTACTTTTTATGGCTGTATGAACACATAGAACCACAAACATAAATAAGTAGATAAAAAGTGATATTTTCATTAGAAACCAAATGAAGTTGCTCTCCAGAACAGAATCTATATTCTGTTACCTTGGTTACTGAGATATGAAAACCAGGATGGAGAAAATTTAATTTATTGATAAATATGTGTAGAGATATATTATCATTGTGCACATATATATATGTGTGTATGTGTGTGTATGCGTATATGTATGCCTCTATATATGCATGTATATGTATATATACCTATATATATATATATATATATGCATATATATATATATATATATATATGCATATATATATATACATATATATATATATATATATATATGCATATATATATATATATATATGCATATATATATATATATATATGCATATATATATATATATATATGCATATATATATATATATATATGCATATATATATATATATATATTATTATGCATATATATATATATATATATGCATATAGAAATATATATGTATATATATATATGCATATAGAAATATATATGTATATATATATATATGTATATATATATATATGTATATATATATATATATATATATATGTATATATATATATATATATATATATATATGTATATGTATATATATATATATATATATATATATATGTATATGTATATATATATGTATATGTATATATATATGTATATGTATATATATAGTATATGTATATGTATATGTATATGTATATGTATATGTATATATATGTATATGTATATATATATGTATATGTATATATATATGTATATGTATATATATATATATAATATATATATATATATATATAATATATATATAATATACATATATATATATATATATAATATAATATATAATATAATATACATATTATATATATATAATATATATATATATATATATATATATATATATATATATATATATATATATATAATATATATATATATATATATATATATATATATATATATATATATATATATATATATATATATATATATATATATATATATATATATATATATATATATATATATATATATATATATATATATATATATATATATATATATATATATATATATATATATATATATATATATATATATATATATATATATATATATATATATATATTATATATATATATATATATATATATATATATATATATATATATATATATATATATATATATATATATATATATATATATATATATATATATA
>NC_142941.1:1417270-1447734 GCF_046866305.1 Octopus bimaculoides
AACACACACACACACATGCACATATATTGATATTGGAAGCTGAGGCGTCAGGTTTCAAATGAATGAATAAAAATTACTGTATGTATTAATGTATTAGGTACAGTTTTCTTACATCATTTTCTTATGAACTAATATATAGACAGCCAAACATTAATAGGCATATATGATATATACATACATGCATGCATATATATATGTATATATATATATATACACACACACATATAAAAGCATGTATATTTACATATTAATTGATAGAAATATGTAGACATATTTGAAGAGTAAAAAATGAGCCAAATAATTATATATTTATGCATATACAACCTGATATGTATGATATATGTATGTATGCATGTGTATATATGTATATATATATTTAAATACATGAGTGTGTGTGTGTACATATTTTAGCTCACAAATAAGATGAACCATTACTCATCTCTGTAGGAGAGAGTATTTCTTTGTTGGACCTTTGAGATTACTCTCTGTTTGCATTCTGACGTGTTAAACTCTGAGCACTAACAGACTGTTATCTTCAACTTCAGTGAGTATATACATATATCCATAAACACAAACACACACGTGTGTGTGTTTGTGCATATATATATATATATATATATATATATATATATATATCTTCATATACATATGTACACTCATACATATGAATATATATATATATATATATATATATATATATATATATATATATATATATAAAGACATATATATGTCTATTAATAGTCTAAGGTTTGTGTGTGTGTTGAACAGTAATTTAGAAAGCCATGGCCATGCAATTGGGAAAGTATTAAATATTCATAAGAAGAAACATTAAACATTTAGCTTAAACATTTAACAATATGGTATTTTAGCTGAATATGCCCTTTTTCAAAATGTAATGGGGACAGAAGAATACATTTGAGGTCTTAGAAGTTTATGCACATGTACATACACATACAGGCATATATATATGTGTACACTTCCATATACACACATATGCATGATACATAAATATATATACATGCATCCATGTACACACAAACACACATAGTAAGTATAAAAGCTGTTTACTTTATAATTTGCTCTTCAATTATTATAAAACTGTTAATAATTCTAATAGATTTAGAAGTTAAGCATCTAATATTCATGTATGCATATATATATATTTATACGTATATACATACATATATATGTATGTATGTATGTATGTTACTTCTGTTGGTACCATTAATTTTAAAATTTATCCACAGATGATATTAACAGAAGTAACATCTTATTTCAGACCTTAGTGTTTCAATGTTTTGTTCATATATATATATATATATATATATATATATATATATATATATATATATATATATATATATATATATATATATGTGTGTGTGTGTGTGTTATATTTATTCTCTCTCTCTTGTTATCCTCTCTCTCTTTTTATTCTCTCTCTAATTTCTCATCTTTCTTTCTGTTGAAGAGCATAGGCTCAAAATGTAAAAAACTTTCTCACATTCCCAAGCATCAAACTAATACATCTGCTTGTTGTTTATACACCTGCCTTTGTCTTTTGGTTTTGAGTCCTGTTGCCAGACATAGGGTCTTCCAGCAGCCACCCTCTTGACTCAAGGCAGCACTACCCCCTCCAGATACTTGATGTAAGCCTCTGTGTTGAGTTGAGGCCAAGTGGGAAGAGGAATGGAGGCATAATGTCACCATCACTAGTGATCACTGCAAACACCATGATGTTGACTGGCTGTTTGATTTTTATCACTCTTGGAACATGTCCTCAGATTGGCACCAAAACATTCTGAAATGTTCATATTGAAGCTTTCAGGAGAGCAATTGGGTGGTAAAGTGGCAAGGAAAGAGAAATAGAAGGAACCTTTGAAAGAGGCAACTAAGAAAGACATAGGAAGAAAAAGGGGCTGGAATTGAACTCATGATGTTGATGTTCATGAAAGAAGATGCAAAATGATGACAAGTAAGCATGGTTCTGTGTTGGAGAAAACTTGTCAAACACAGAAATGGGAACAAATAGACATAAAATGACGTCGATGATGACTGTGATGGTGGTGATAATGACAATGATGATGATACAAAAATACACACGCATATCTATATGTGTGTGTGAATGTAAATATCGATATGTGTGTGTGTGTGAATGTAAATATCTATACCACATACACATGCATACAAACACAAGAAGAAAGAGGAGGAGGAGGAAAAGATGATGAAGAAGGACAAAAAGATGAAGGAGAAGAAGAAGTGGCCTGTGACAGTTATGGAATGTGTGTCCAGAGAATGTGAGAAGGTTAAGTGAAAAAATCCATTGCTTTAAATGTAGAACTATAGAATATGGCACTGAGAAACTGTAGCAAGACATGGAATTTGGTAAATACGATATGTGAGGGTGGGGTGGGGAGGTTGGATGGTGGTATTGTTGTTGTTGTTGTTGTTGTTGCTGAGGTTGTAAACAAGGAATGTTTTGACAAAAACATAGAGTTAACTCTCTCTCCATACACGCACACACACATATGGGTGTCAATATGTATGCGTTTATATTTCTCTATATCTGTGTATGTGTGTGTATATATATATATATATATATATATATATATATATATATATATATATATATATATATATGTGCATCTACATATATGTGTTATGTATAAATATACATATGTATATATATGTATAAATATACACATATATCTTGTATATATATATATATATATATATATATATATATGTATATCATGTTAGAATGTGTGTATATGTAAAAAAAATTTTTTGGTATCTATTTCATATGTTTTATGTATTTTATGATTATTTAAAAGTGTAAATCTATTGATATATGTACACATTCACAGAGAGAAGCCCAAACACACCAACACACACAACCATACACATGAATGCAATGTACAGTGATTATACACTGACATTTTGTAATATATACTTATATATATATACAAGTATATATATATCTGTATATGTATCTCTCTCTCTCTCTCTCTCTCTCTCTCTCTCTCTCTCTCTCTCTCTATATATATATATATATATATATATATATATATAGTACATTTCTTCTACATAAATGGCTATGCATATAAAAACCTTGTTCACATAAAAATACGTATATACAAACATATACACATAGATGTACATACACACGTATATATATATATATATATAAATACATACATGTGTGTGTATGTGTATATCTATATATATATGCATACATACTTGTGTATGTGTGTGTATATGCATGCACACATATGTATGTATACATCTATAAATATATGAGTGTATATATATATATGTGTGTGTGTGAGAGTGAACAGAGCTAAGATACTTGTATGGCAGAATGGAGACATGAAGTTGAGTGAAGAAGTTTCAAAGCTGAATTAATATACTTCCATCTAATGCTTGTCTAATCCTAGGAGACTCTACAATACTTCAGCAATCTTGCTGCACTGCTTCAAATATTTATCCCCAAAACATGGCAGATTCACATTTCTCTCTAGCAATGTCTATTTCTCTATCTGTCTGTCTGTCTGCCTGTGTGTCCGTCTATCTATCTATTTGTCTGTTTGTCTTCCTATCTATTTCTGTCACTGTCTGTTGGCCCCTGTTCTGCTCCCTCTTGCTCTCTTTCTCTCTCACCATCTATCTATCTAGTTTTAGTATTTAGTGCTCACTTTTTCTTTCTCCCCCCCCCCCCCTTGAAGTTTATATTCAGCGTGTCTACTCCATAGATAGACATACTCACACACTCATACACAAACATGTATAGAGACATAGAGAAAGACTGATATATCTATATTCTTGTACACATATATATACATGTATATATATATATATATATATATATATATATATATATATATATATATATATATATATACACACACACACACATACACAAGCACACTCATCTCTGCTCTGTGTCTTCCTACTCTCCAGACCCAAACACACAAACCCTTTGAATCTGAGAGTCCGAGAGTCCGAGAGTCTTCAAGACTGACAGCCTGAAGTAACTGCATGTTTTTTGTCCCAGCCAAGAGGCAGAGTTTGGTAAAGAGCCGGTGGGGGGATGAGGGGGTAATTTATCGGTGATGCTAACATAGATCTCCATAAATTCCATGGTAATAATCGCTGTGATCCTGGTGCCGCACCAGTAGACATTGATGGAAGGTCTGTATTTTTCTTGATTCTTCTCATGAACATTTATTTCTTAGATAAATATCAGATTCTTGTAAATAGCACTTGGCCAGTGGTTTATGGCAGAGTTCTTTGACAATATCTTCAGGTCTTGGCAGTTAGGAGTTGCAACACAACCACTTATTTTATTATTCCTGCAAATGTTTCTGTAGAATATGGAGAAAACAGAGGAAACTAAAAGATATCCATAAAATGTGTTTTTATTCTGTTTTTTTTTATAATCTTCTTTAAACTGTTGTTGTTGTGGTTGTTGCTAGCTTTGATGTTGTTGTTGTTGTTGTTGTTGTGCGGTGGTGGTGGTGGTATTACTCTTTTTTGTTGCTGTTTATGTAGTTGTTTCTATAATTGTAGTTGTTTTTGCTGTTGTGGTGGTTTCTGTGGTTTTTGTTGTTGTTGTTGCCATTGATGATGTTACTGTTGTAGTTGTTTTTTTTTTCTAGTTGGTATTGTTGATGTTGTTGATGTCAAAACAGTCCTTTGTCATCTCCTCCATTTGCTGACTTCTCCACTTCAATCCAAGCCTTCCTGGGTCTCCCACTTCCCTAAGTTCCATTCCTTTTAAACACTCCGCATTTCTTTATATAATTGTCCCCTTTCTATACATCACATGTCCCCATATCAACAATTTTTCTCCCTTGCATACTAAACCTGATTCCTCTTATGGAGCTCCCTTGTTCATACCCACGGATATAACACAGCCAATAAAGCATGCTTGCCCCTTTTCTTTCTCACCTGTAACATATCCTCTACATTCAAGACCCACATTTTATTACCATGCAGCTTGCACTTCATACACAAGTCTCACACAATCTGCACTTTACTTTGAAGGAGAAACCCTCTGATGCCAGCAGAGTTAATAACCTGATCTTTCCCCAACAGTTCTTACCCTGGTCCCTCTGCCTTCAGAATGCTCCCACTACTTGTTAGTTTTCCTAAGTAACAGAGCCTATCAACTACTGCTAGAGATCTGCCTAAATACTAGCTGGAAAGTATTTCCCAAGTGCCCTTGTTAATTACTTCCCTGTGCACCTGATGCTTATCAAGTTTACTTTCTCTGTCTGCTTGCCTTGTAATTCCACTAACATCACACATGCCTTCACAGTTTACACAGTTCACCATTCAAATTTCATTACAACTTCTTTTCTGTATATTATACTAGACTATTTCCTTGATGTTAACAGCTTCCTGTCTGCTTTTCTTCTTTCTTCTTACTCATACTTCAGTCTTTGCTAAATTTACTTTGAAACACTTCCTAATGCCAACTGTAATGTACTGGGGCCTTTTTTGCATGAGGTTACTACTACTCAGGACGCTTTATAACATACAACATCTTCTCTGGATTTATGTTTTCCTAAAAAAAAAAACAAAAAAAAAACGATATATCCACAAGTTTTTTTCATTCTCTCTGTTTATTTTCTTTTATTCCTTTCTGCTAAAGAGCGTAGGCTCGAAACATAAAAGACTTTCACTTTCCTGAGCATCAAACTAATACATCTGCTTATTGTTCATACACCTGTCTTCATTTTTTGTTTTTCTCTAAACTTTAACTATATATATATATATGTAGGTATATGTAGCTATATGTAGGTATATATTAGGCACAGGCATAGCTGTGTGGTAAGAAGCTTGCTTCCCAACCATATGGTTCCGGGATCAGTGCCATTGTGTGGCACCTCGAGCAAGAGTTTTCTACTATAGCCTCGGGCTGATCAAAGCCTTGTGAGTGGATTTGGTAGGTGGAAACTGAAAGAAGCCCGTCGTATGCATTACTGTAAATATTTCTGGAGTACAGTTCTATTAAACTTAAAATAAGAATAATATTGACAGTGACTTCAAAGTTTCAGCCAGTTAAGCCATCATTGGACACTGTCAATAATATTCTTGTTTTAAGAATAATATTTGCATGTATGTATGTATGTATATATGTATATTATTACAAATACATTTATGTATGTATAAGAAAGAATCTTTTCAATTACATTAATGTCAACATGTGTGAATATATGTACACATGTTCAGAAATGAGTGTATATATATATATATATATATATATATATATATATATATGCATATGTGATTATGATGTATTGATGTGTGGTTACTTTTGATGTGGTTGCTGTGAGCTTTTGTGCTCCTGTATATATTTTACAGTAGACTTTGCCGTGGTCCTTAATTTGACATTTTTATGGCATGGGTGGATGTATAAATATACATTTACATATGTGTGTGTGTGTGTATGTATATATGTACGTGTATGTATATATATATATATATATACATACACACACACACACACACACATACATATATATATGTGAAGAGAGAGAGACGTCCATGGGTATATATGTAAATGGTTGTGTATGTATCTACATGAACCGTATCAATTTCGTTACCTGAAATACTGTGTCAAGCAGACCTCAGCCCTCCTCTTTCCCATCATATATATTTACATAGGCATGCATATATATATGCATGTATATATATGTGCTTATATATATATATATATATATATATATATATATATACTATGATACATGTACATATGATATTTATATGCATAGGTATGTGAGTGTATATATATATATATATATATATATATATATATATATATATATATATATATATATATATATATATATATATATATATATATATATATATATATATATATACATACATACACACACATTCACATATACAGATGTACACAAAACCACACATATCTATGTACTATATATATATATATATATATATACATACATACACACACATTCACATATACAGATGTACACAAAACCACACATATCTATGTACTATATATATATATATATATATATATATATATATATACATACACACACATACACACACATATATCTATCTATATACATATACACAGATATGCACAACACACACACAAACGCACGCACACACTGCTATCCATCCACATGTCTCTTCTCACTACAGAACATTCTAGATCTTTGATAGAATTCAGACTAAACTTCTCACCCTGCCCCCACACATCTTCCCCAACCAACCATTGGGGACTTCAGGTCCGATCAGATGAACTCAACCATGACATCTTGCATACACTGCACTGCAACGACTGCACTTTGATCTTGCAATTACTTCCTTCGCAGTCACTGATCACAGGAGCTGGCCACACTTGTTCCGGTGACTGGTCAGCATCATACAGCAAAACACATTCACACACACACACACATGCGCGCACACACACACATGCGCACACACACACACACACACATGCGTGCATGCACGCACTTGCTTCCACAGACACTCATACATATATACACATATGCATATATATGCAACATAGGCTGAACATAGATACACATATATAATCATATACATTCACTGTATTGTGTGAACACACAAACATTCATAAATATACATATATACATTCATATATATATACACATGCACATACTAACACGCAGTTATACACACTAGTGAATACAAACATGCAAATATACTTAGTTTGGTTGGTCACTTTGACCACAAAGTATATAACTATGGTACATAGAGAGATGCACACACACAAACATACATATGTGTGTGTGTGTTGATGTTGACGTATACATATATATATATATATATATATAGTGTTATATAATGAACACACACATGCACACAGATATCTACATGCACATACAGCACATGCACACACACATATATACATATACATATACAAATCCAACACACACACACACACACACACACACACCTTTCCTTTCCTTTGAAATGTTTTCTACAGAACAGTCATCGTTCAGATAAACTGTTTAATCCTTCTTAATCCTTTCCTATATTTCTATCTTTGTCCTTAATATCCAATCTGAAAATAATGACATTTCAAGATTCAATGATGTTTCTTTCCAGACCTTCTTGGACTCGTCGTCATTTGTAGAGATTCCATGACATTGTCACATGTTCTGTCAGACAGCAAAGGATCATGGGAAGGATGACGTCACTGATATAATCAATGAGGGATTTAAATTAATGAATATAAACAGAGGCACAGGCATAGCTTCTGGTAAGAAGTTTGCTTCCCAACCTCATTGTTCTAGGTTCAGTCCCACTGGGTGGCACCTTGGGCAAGTGTTTTCTGTTAAGTTGTCAAGTATGAAATTTGTAGAAAACAAAAAAAAGTTTGCTAATGTTTTATAAATACAAGGAATAGTTTTATTCATCAAAGTATGCCCCCATATTGTCAATACACTTTTGCCATTTTAGCAGTAACTTGTCCGGCCTGGACAAGTTACTGGCAAGTTACTGGTAAAAGCCTGGCAATCTAAAGTCAATAAAATCTTGGAAGGCCTGTTTTAGAGCATCATCGTAATTAAATTTTTCTCCTATCAAAAAGTTATCCAAATTCTGGAAGAAGTGGTAATGAGGGCAAGATCAGGTGAATATGTTAGATGATGGAGAACTTCCAATTCCAACTCCTGTAGTTTCGCCAATGTCATTTTTGCATTGGTGATCTGGCATTGTCTTGCAATGAAATAGGAGTGGATCTGTTGACTAATCTAGGCTTGTTTTTTGTAAGTTTCTGCATTATTTGGTCCAGTTGGCTGCAGTATACTTCAGCCGTGATTGATGAGCCAGGTTTAATGAAATCATAATGGATCACACCCGCGCCAGACCACCAAACACTGACCATCAGCTTCTTTCGATGAAAACGAGTAAACCTGGATTGCTCCAGCCTCCTGCCTAGTGGGATGTAGGTGGATAGGGCAGGGTGGGAAGCCAGCCTTATGAGCCTATGGCTTTGAAAGGTCCTTTGATCCTTATTTTCCATTGGTGTGGCTGTGTAGTAAGAAGTGCTCCCATGTTCACTTCCACTGAGTGGCACCTTGGGCAAGTGTCTTTCTCTGTAAGTGGATTTGGGAGATGGAAACTGAAAGAAGCCTGTCGTACACACATATATATATATATATATATATATATATATATATATATATTTACATACACGTGTGTGTGTGTGTGTTTGTCCCCCACCACCAATTGACAACCAGTGTGGGTGTGTTTACATCCCCATAACTTAGCAATTTGGCAAAAGTGACTGATCGAATAAGTCATCATCATTATTTAACATCCACTTTCCATGCTGGCATGGGTTGGCCGGTCTGACAGGAGCTGACTAGGCAGAAGACTGCAGCAGACATCTGTGTCTGTTTTGTCATGGATTTTATGGCTGGATGCCCTTCCAAATGCCAACCACTTTACAGTGTGGACTAGATGCTTTTTATGTGACACCAGCACTGGCAGGGTCACCAAGTAACTTGTAAAACAAAGATCCTTTGAGAGAGCAGGGGACATTAGAGGAGGTGAGTGACCTTGTTCCAGGTAATGAAAGCTTAGAGTGTGACAGAAACAGGTGTTGTGCTGTATAGAAGATACATGCTTACCTGGTCAGAGAGAGAGAGAGAGTGGAAGAGAGTGAGGATGCAAGAGAGGAGGAGTATTTCATTTGTAAAACTCACAGAAATTAATTGTAGAAAATCTTTTTTCTGTTGTTATTTTTGATAATCTTTAATATTCTGTGTGGTGTGGGGCTTTCCCTTGCATCTCTATAAACAGACTCACACATATATACACACAAACACAGCATTTTATCAACTGGTATATATATATATATATATATATATATATATATATATATATATATATATATGATATAACTGTATGTGTGTGTGTGTGTATATATTATATATACATATAGCTATATCATATATACACATGATATAGGTATGTGTGTGTGTGTGTGTGTGCGTATATATATAAATGTTTATATCCAGGTGAGATATTTTGGAATTTAAATTTATATGTCAGACAAACACCTATCTGCCAGTTACTTCCAGCTACAATAAAAAGGTAGAAGGAATGGATGATGATGGAGATGATGACAAAGATGATGATGATGACAAAGATGATGATGATGATGGTAACGTCGATGACAAAGACGTTGATGACGATGATGCTATACATGATAATGGTGGGGGAAGGTGACATGTCGTTGGGGTGGCAGAAGTGCTGTTACCATCAACCGTTTTAACACGCTATGTAACTACTGCAAGTCACTTTTAAGTAGCCTAACACCAGCAGCTGCATCACACGCACACACACACAGACATGCACATGGGAGTGGGTGGA
Source organism: Octopus bimaculoides (assembly GCF_046866305.1). NCBI lineage: Eukaryota > Metazoa > Mollusca > Cephalopoda > Octopoda > Octopodidae > Octopus > Octopus bimaculoides. The sequence goes on from NC_142941.1 coordinate 1,427,663, forward strand.
AACGATTCCTAAATTAATAAACTATCTCTAAAATATTTTTATTTCATCAAATGATTTTTCCTCTGAAATTAATTGCCAACGTAATTTAAATATGAATATTTAATAGTTTTAATTATTTTTTCCCCTTCCTGCCTGCCTTCCTCATTTCCTTCTCTCACACTGTTTCAACTCATTAGAAAATTAACGAGCTTGAAGAAAGCTTCTAATTTGCAAGCTGGAGCTGGTCTCTGCTGATAGCTGTGTTCTTAATGGCTTTTTTGCAATGTGGCTGCTTGACTGAAGCAATCATATAGCATGTCAACACAACTGGATGGCACACAGCTTTGGAATGGGGGGTGGGGACAGGGAGGTCTAGGGGAGGGTAGAGGACGTGACTGGGGGGGATAGTGGAGGGTGTAAGGGGTGGGGTGAAGGCAAAGGAGTGTTTAAGGGTTTCGTTCACTTGATGTGTTTTTTAGATGCAGCAATAACTACTGTAGTTAAAGTACTGGTTATAGTGGTGGTGGTGGTGGTGGTGATAGTAATGGTCATGATTGTGGTGGTGGTTGTGATGGCTGTAGTAGTGGTCGTAGTGATGGTGGTGGAGGTTGTAGTAGTTGTGGTGGTGTGTGGTAGGGAGGGGGATGCAGTACTAAGTGTGGGTGGTGGTGTTGGTAGTGGTGGTCAGTCCCTTATTTCTTTAGATTCTGGTGCAGTGTTGCTGTTGTTTAGCTCCAGGTCTGCCCTAACTGGACAGACGCCCCACCCCTATTTTTATGTATGATCCTGTCTCCGCTGACCAGCATGTTCTAGATTTTTAGCACAGGGAAAGATTTCATTTTAGGAAGACTTGCTGCTATTTCTAACTGGACATATGACCACATAGAGACACATGCACTCTCTCTCTCTCCCTCTCCCTCCCTCTCCCTCCTCTCTCTCTCCCTTTCTCCTTGCTGTATGTTGTGATGTAGAGTAGCGTGTGATGCAGTGATGCGTGATGTTTGAATCCGTGAACCATGGGACTATTCTGGTGGCAGTGACCATGCTGTGTTTCCTTCATGAATTAACAACTACAAGGAGACTTTCGGTCAACAGGGACGACATCATCATCATCACCAGCTGTAGAAGTAACATGCCTGTCATGATGACTACCACTAACCACCACCACCACCATCATCACAATCTTCATCATCACCATCACCATCATTGTCATCACTACTACCAAAACCACCAGTAATGTACGAGAAAGTAAACTAATAAATATAAGGAGTATCATACTATGTCTTCACAACACCAAATGTTGGAGAAATTGGGATTGACATGAGGGTAGGACATGGTCAGAAAACTGCTCTGTTGGGGACAGCAAAACTTTGAGACTAGTTCTTGGATGTTAAGTATTATGGAAAGAGATCCTGTGAGACCCTTGACAACAGGTTGTTGTCTGCTCTTACAGAATTAGTCAGAGCAAGTGATACTGAGAGAGATGAGAAATGAAATAATAATAATGATAGTAGGAGTAGTAGTAAAAATAATAATAATAATAAGTTTATTTTTTGAACCCGTGGAAGACACATGAGATGTCAAAATATTGTTCACTTGATGATGATAATAATAATAATAATAATAATAATAATATCATTAACTGCTCAATTATTGAAATATGTAATCTTGATAGAAAGATACGAAAATTGTTGACAATGCATAGAATGCACTACCCTAAGGCAGATATAGAATGACTTTATCTGCCAAGAAAAGAGGGAGGCTGTGGAATTTTACAACTGGCATTAACAACGAAGATTGCCACAATTGGCCTAGACACCTACCTGAAGAACTCTGAGGATTGGATGTTAAAACCTGTCTCAAAGCATGAAAACAAGAAAGCATCTTACTCAGTAACAAAACAGGAAAAGAAATATCTGAGTGAATTCCAAATACAACAAATCCCAGAATTAGATGTACTGGAAACAAGTTTGTTGCTTGTTGTCTGTTTATGTATGTAGAGTGTAAAAATAAGTAACGTTGAATAAATACTCGGGGTCACCGTCTGCATGTAAACCTAACAGTGAAGCAGACACTAACACACATAAAGTAGTAACCAAGAAAATTTAATTAATTAAAATTCTTAATGATAAGTACAATTATTTCCTTGATGATTAATTTAATTTTAGTTTAAAAACACAAGGGATACGATCCTAAAATTGTAATTAAAATATGAAATATAATGGAAGGAGTGGTGGGTGGGTACATTGTCTCCTTCGTTTTATTGTTTTTTGTTTTCGTTTTTACCAGAATTAATAATTTTGATAAATGTTTGGCTCATCAACATTATTTTAAATTTAATTAAATTTTCTTATCCTACTATATTAATTAATATGTTAATGTTCACTTTACTATCATGCTTTCATACAGCAAGCACCCCTGAGAATGATTCCTCATTCTTTCAAGTTATCCCACAACTCAGGGTGTCTCCATGAATCACATCATCACTCTCTCTCTTCCTCTCTCTCTCTCTCTCTCTCTTTCTCATGCTCCCTTTGTTATTCACTTTCTTTCTCCCTCTGTCTCTTTCTCACTGCTTCTCTGTCTCTCTTGTCTTTTCCTTCTCTCCTTCTCATTCTCTCTATCTCACTACCTGTCTCTCCGGCTCCCACTCTCTCTATCCCTCTTTCTCTCCTTTTCTCTCTCCATCTCCCACTCTGCCTCACTGTCTGTCTGTCCCACCCTCCTCACTTCCTTGTCTCTCTCTCTCTCTCTCTCTCTCTCTCTCACATCTAATATTGTCTCATCTAAGTAACACCGAAACAATAGTTCCCTGACAAGGTTTAATAAGTCAAAAACATGTCCACAATTATTCCCCCCACCATTGTTAAATGTCACTGTTATCCTTCTCCTTTCTATTTTATATTTAATTAAGTCTTAACTTATTGAATTTCCATGGATGATGGCATCGTCCATGCTAGCGACCACTTCACTACTTATGCATTAGTCAAGAGTGTGTGTTTGTGTGTGCCTATGTGTGTATATATATATGTGTGTGTGTATGCGGTTAGCAAATAATTTGAATTACTGCATAAATTTAAAATGTTTAGCAAAGAGTTTAGGCAATTATAAATGAATGTATGTCTGCTTACACACACACACATACAAGAATATAATTTCATAGACACATTTTTATATGTATTTACACTGTGTTTCAAATTATTAATGATGTAACATTTTGGAAATTTTATTTAAAAACTACTTCTTGGAATCCAACGAAATTTTCACAGAATGACGGCAACAATTATATTCACGTGGTGTGCCAAAAAGGTTCCATGAAACAACGCAAACTACAGCCATTTACCAAATTTACATAAACTTTCACTGTTTTCAATTATTAGCGAGGTGTAATTAAAACTCATGTAAACAAGAAAATCCCAATTTAATTGTTTAATTTAATTACATACTGGATTGACCCCATACAGTCATAAACCTGGAAGAAACAGAGATAAACACATAAACCGCATTTAAAAATGATAGGTCTGCTGGTTAGTGAAGGGATACATGAGTCATTGTTTGAAACAAGTTGGAAAAGGTACTGGTTCTAGCAGTTTTGCACTCAAATTTGTCGGGAGAGGGCTAGTCAATTACTTTGACTCCAGCGCTTAACTGGTTCTTATTTCATCAACCCCAAAAGGATGGAAGGCAAAGTCAGCCACAGGGGCATTTGAAATCAGAATGTTAAGAAGGACAAAACGCCACTAATGTGCATTTCAAAGCTCTTCTACAGTTATCGGCTACCATATGCTATCATACAGTAGGTATAATCCTTTTACTACATAAACATGTGGAAATCTGTTAGCATACACAGAATTCATACAAAAAAAATTCATAAAACAAGATGAAATGAACAGGTTTTAATTAAAAATCACAACAATTATTTCTGTTTATTGACAACAGCTGTTAGTTACTGAATGTTTCATATTATATATATTATAAATATGATTCAGCAATAGCTGTGCACTCACACGTCATCAGGAGCACTGTCTTTCATGGGCACCGTGCTATGTACCCATCCTTCAAACCCCACACAGCATCACCAGTTCACCAAGCATTCCTCCTCATTCCTCTGTCACCACTCTCTTCTATTCACTTTTTGGGGACATGGTACATTAAAGGTAATGAGGGTAACGAGGACCCTTTTACTTTTGGGGTTAAAACCTCACTCATGTGTGGTGATGCTGAGACAAAAATGCACCCAGTACACTGTGTAATGTGGGGTTAATAACAGGACAGGCACCCAGCTGTAGAAACAAAATGTTTGAGCTGGGTGTGTCCTTACAAACCATCTTTAAATAAGAACTGATTGACACTGGCTTGACCTGTCCACTCCATACCAGATCAGACACTTGATAGAAATTGATGATGATGATAATCATATACACATATCAGTGTGTGGGTGTCTATGCATATACATCTGTATATCTAAACATTCACAAATATGTACATATGTATACATATATACATACATATAAACACACATATGTATACACACACACACACACACACACATGCATATAAATATATACGTACACATGCACATATATATACTGATGACACGAGATATACATACCATATATAAAGGTATATGTATATACATACACACATATATGCATACATATAAAAATTAATACATATGCATATTCATATCTTTCTCTCTCTCTCTATATATATATATATACACACACACACACATTGATATATACGCATATGTCTACACTTAAATATACATGTGTATGTATGTATAAAAATGCGATGTAGGTTCATTAAAAGATGCTACTCAGCAGTCAAGGAAGAAAAACTAACATTCTTACACTTATACACACACACACTCGCACACACACACACACACACACACACACACACACACTCTACAACTCTCTCCTCCCTCCCCTCTCTACACACTTCTCTCCCCTGCAGTAATTTCCTTTCAATAACAACCTGACTTGCAACACACACACGAAGACACACACACACACACACACACACAGTAATTTTTCAGTAATTTTTTCCTCACCTTTACAACATCAAATTTCTCCTTTTTTTAATTGTAAATTAGTGATGCTGGTAGTGGAGGTGGTGGCATTAGTAGTGTGATGGTGGTGGTGTTGTTGTTGGTAGTGGTGGTAGTAGTTGTGTAGTGCTGTTAGTGTAATGCCATAGTATGGTGGTGGTGGTTGTTATATTTCGTATTAAACTCTGTCTTTCATATTTCATTAGTTTTTCTCAGTTTTAAGTTTATTCCCTTCAGCACCCCCCCACTCCCTCCACTCTACCCCCCCATATTCCTTTCTCATCCCCCTACTCTCCCCCCATTATTAAATAAATCCTCACCAGGGACTACATTATTTTTTTTCCCCAATTTTCCGGATTTGATATTGTGAGGTTAGGAATATAATATTGAAGTAGGTCTCTTTTTTTAGCGTGGTGGTGGTGGTGGTGGTGGTGGTAGAGGCAGTGTTGCTGTTACTTTTGTCGCCAAGATGTTATTGTTGATGATGATAATGACAATGTTCTCAATGGTGGCCATGGTTGTAATGGTAGTAATGAAAATGGCTGAGGCTTGGAAATTTCCATCTCAGCCTATTTTTTATTAATCTCCTAAAAACAATAAAGAAAACCACGAAAACACACAGACCCACATGGCCCCAGGGTGGGGGAAGAAAGAAGATTTATGCAATATTTTGTCCAATTTAAATTCCACAAAGAAAATTACCCTGTAATGTTATCGCTACTGTTATCATTGTTCTTTGGTTCCTGTCATTATTTCCTCATCCTCACCTCACCCCCCCCTCCACATCATCACCACCCCTGCATCATTGTCGCACATTGTCACCATCCGTATTATCCTTCACCCTACTCCCCCCTACATCACCACACACAATATCAATGCCCCTCCCCCCCAATACATTATTGTCTCTACACCTCCTCACCAATTGTTCTCTCCCTGCCACTCCAACACCATTGTCTTACAACATGACCCCCCCATCACCCCCAAACATCATATCACAACCTTACCCCCACCCCACCCCCACCATACAACATCACCACAGAAGAGACAAACTGGCTCCTCGGCTTGCAAGACATAATAGCCAAGTCTTCCTCAAATCACACCCTGCTGTGCTGAAGACAAACCCATTGGGATAGCAGAGTCCTAGATTGCCTACACAGAGACAAGCGACAAGATGGCCATGGTTGGAAAGCCTGCAATCATGGTTGACATGGGGATAAATATCAACCAGAACAACAACAGCAACAATAACACATCAATATTATGGCATGAACAAAAATCAGTACCCTACAACAGTCACCATCACCATCATCACCACCATCATCATCACCATCAGCATCATTGCACCATATGATACATCAGCATCACTGCAGCCACCTCAGGTTGTTAAGAATTGAACTGATCACCGTCACATCAATAGCGCTAATCAATTGTAATTTGACAATTTTCTGTTTCTTTGATTTGGGATATGGTGGTGGTGGTGGGGTGGAGTGGTGGTGGTGGTGGTGGGGTGGAGTGGTGGTGGTGGTGGGGTGGTGGGGTGGAGGTTATTATTGATGATGTTATTGTTATTTAATATTCCTTTGTATACGTATATACATATGCGTGTGCATAGATATATATATGTATATATATATATATATATATATATATATATATATATGTACATATGTGTGTATATAATATATATAAATACATACTTATATCTGGTAATATGAAACAGTGAGAACGAGTGCTTAACACTGCACTGGTGGATGAATACTCTTTATTTGCGGGTTAGCAAGGCAATCAATGGTTTCATGCAAAGAGATCTTCATGAGTGTTCAAGTGTACCACATGGAAGTGCTGGTACTCATCTCCATTTTGGATGATACATATATTATATACACACAAACACACTCATATAGATAAGTATATATATATATGTGTGTGTGTGAGTATGTAAGTATACATACATACATATATGCATATATATTATTCTGTCTAGGGAAAGTCATTCTGTTTTAATGCCTTATTAATTAACACACACACCGGTTTGATTGTTGTTCCACTCACTATTGCCACCCTTTGTACCTCTCATCTCCATCTCTGTGACTGTGCATCACCTTTCACTTTATCCCCTTCTTATACTCACTCATGTACTCCTGTACCTGGAGAATTCACCCATGGAACCTCATCATTATCATCTTTATCTCCCCTTAATACAGGCTAGCCATCTATCTCCTCAATAGTAAACGACACCTGTGATTGTCCCCCTATCTTACTTTAGCCTCTCAACACACACCCCACTACACCCCACAGTGCAGCCTCACTATTGCAGATGTCATGAGAAAAGCACCCAGTACATTGTCTTCAGTGGTTGGCATTAGGAAGGGCATCCAGCTCTAGAAATAATGTCTTCCTGAAGACAATCTCAAATAATATAATTCCTTGCATTTGTCTGGCATTAAGCAACATTTATGTACAGGATGGTCATAGCTGGAAAGTCCCTTGATCATATATTTACTTAATCAGGGTTGACCCAGGGTTAAACAGCCACAACAACAACCCTTTAACAATGTCTTTGTGCAGACGACCTCAAAAGATATGACTACGTGTATTTCTCTGACGTTAAGCAATATTTAATGATTCTACTGAAGGTCTTTAATTAACTCTACAACAACAACAATAGTTCTAGAAGATTCTTGGCTCTTGAAGACGACAACAACAACAACAACAACGACGACGACATCAACAGCAGCAGCGGCAGCAGCAGCCTGTGTCTATTGGGGCAGACAGAAACTAGAAATAAAAGAAAGATGAAAGCTGTCTGTGAGGCTGGATGTTGGCTTTGACGCTGAAAGTAACAGAAACAAGAACACTGAACAGGAGAAAAGAAAGACTACACACACACACACACACACACACACACACACACACACACACACACACACACAACTCTCTCTCTCTTTCTATATATGTGTAGGTATAAACATATAGATGGGTATATATATATATATATATGTATATATATATATATATATATATATATATATATATCTACATATATGTATTTTAAGATGTGTATGTATGATTATATATAAATATATATTTGTACATGTGTATGAGTATACGTATGTGTATGAGTATATGTATATGTGTGTGTGTATATACGTATGTATGCATAATACAAACCGAAACAAAAGAGAAAAGTTAGAGAAAAGATTTATAAAAACGTGACATGATTCGTTAAAGATGATGATGTAATTCTTGACTGGTCAAAGTTTCATATCCAGGGGTATAGGGCAGACAGTAGTGGGCGGCTAGCTTGGTTGCTGGATGGGGTGGACGGGTGGCTGGCTGAGTACATTGCTGGGTGGATGGGTGTGTGGTAATGTATGGGGGCAAGAAGTGGGTTAATGTCTGCTAATGTATGTTGGTATATCGAGAGATGTGTGGTCGTACCTTTCTTGATGGTTAGTGGTGTATGATTACTTATGGTGGTATCTGTAAGTATCTGGTATTATCCAGAGACATCTGGTGATATTTGTGTCTCTTGTGGTGCTTAGGGATACATCTTATTGTAACAAATTCAGGTGGTACAGTGTTGTTGACAAGCAGGACACATCACACTTTTAAGATGAACTCAGACCCTACATATTTCGACACCGAGAAAGCCCCACCATGTTCCCTCCTGGTCAAGTGGCAAACTCATCATCCAGCTATAAACATAAGGATGTAGGGTCTGTGGGGCCAAAACTGAAGTCATTATTAGCTACATTATGTCCAAAATGTCCCTGTGTGATGTGTGATTTGGTAACCAGGACAACTAATAATAAAGACAAACTCTTGAAAATTGAGGGCTCAAAAAAATATTTGTGGAACTGGAGAATAAAAACAGCTATTAAAATTTATGAATGGACATGATATTGTTGTTTGGGATCTCAAAATAAGAACCTGATGTGTTGTGGGTATCAGCTGTCCATTTGACCTCGATGTAGTCAAAAGTTACAGGACAAAGATAATCAGGAAGAAGTTTGTAAATCCATTCGTGAAAATAAACTTTTAGTTTTATATTTAAATATTTCTGAAAAGAAAGGAAAAATGTGATTAGATGCCAGAATCATAACACACAAGACAAAATGCCTGGTGGTATTCTATCTTCCTTTATGTTCTGTGTTCAAATCCCATTGTGGTTGACTTTGCCTTTCATCCTTTTAGGGTCAATAAAGGAAGTATCAGGGGTTGAGGTAATCACCTAAACCTCTCTCTAAGAATTCCAGGCCTTGTGCCAATAGATGAAAGGATTATTACTGGAATGAAAGCAAATGTGCCAAAGAGAATGAATCAAAGAATATCTGGACTTGGATTCTTGGAGAAAGAACACAACTCCTTAAATCACACACAACAAATGATCAGAAGATATGGGACTATAAAAATCTTCAAGATGTTTTTAAAATTTAAAAGATGAATGGGTTAGGGTTAGGGGATACGAAGAATGGCAGAAAGTTGTCTTTTTTAAATCTTTACTTTAAAATGTCATCAAGAAGATGGCTGGTCTAACTCAACTCTTCAACTCCTAGATGGAAGAGAAAATATAGACACACAGATATGTGTGGTGTACGTGTATGGTACTGTCCTATATACACACATGTATAACACTATCATACATGCACACACACACACACACACACACACATACATACACACACAGTCACCTCTGTTTCTGGCACCCTTCCAGCTGCCCTGTTACTTTATGTAACATCACTGGTGTTGACTGCCATGTGAAAAGTACCCAGTACCCTCTGTAAAGTGGTTGACATAAGGAAAGGACATCGATCTGTAGAAACCATACTGGAGCAAGATTTGGCTCTCCAGTCTGTTGGATCTTGTCAAAGCATCTAAGCCATGACAGAGGAGGAAGAGGACATAAAACTGAGGATGATGATGATGATTATAGGAAGTCTCTCACTGTCTCCATATATATCTATATCTATATATATATATATACAGACACACATATATATGTATGTATATATATATATGTATGTATATATATATATATATATATGTATGTATGTATATATATATGTATGTATGTATATATATATGTATGTATATATATATGTATGTATGTATATATATATGTATGTATATATGTATGTATGTATATGTATGTATATATGTATGTATGTATATGTATGTATATATGTATGTATGTATATATGTATGTATATATGTATGTATGTATATATATGTATATATATATGTATGTATATATATGTATATATATGTATTTATATATATGTATATGTAGATGTATATATATATTCATATATGTATAGGTTAAAAAAAGCACATAATATAAGCACAAATGGAAAACACAGAAGGTCGTCAAGTTGCCAAATATATATGCATATATGTATATACATGTAAACTCAATCATTTTTATAAAAACATAGATATACAAATACACCCAAGAACATATACATATATAAATATATACCTAAGCATAACTATACATGCACACACACACACACACACACACACACACACACACACACACACACACACACACACACACACACACACACACACACACACACACACAGAGTGATATATCTAGAATACATCATGTTGTACAGGAGATAAAGCTTAAATGAAGAAGATAAAGTTTGTGTTCTGAGCAATACTTGATGTAGGTTTGATAGACAGGTAGACAGATGGAGAGGTAGATTGGTAGATAAGTAGACAGCTAGTTAAAGATACAGACACACACATAAAAATCTATATACATACATATGCATATATATATATATATATATATATCTATATATATATATACACACACACAGATATATATATATATGTTTGTGTATATATGTATATATATGTATTGCATGTATATGTGTGTGAGTGTGTGTTAGTACAAAATATTGAAGTAAATAGGTGGATAGAGAGATAAATAGAAAGATAGACAGAGAGAGAAGACAAATTAATACTCAGACACATACAGACATGCATACACATTTACACACATGCACACATGCACACCCTGCCTATGATGCACAATAAAGCATGTAAGTACAAATTGGATCTGTGTTCTAATCAGCTTAGCAACAGTGTATGAGTGGATGCATAGAAGTATATCGACATTTATATGTATGCTTATGTGTATATATATATGTATATAGTTACAAGTATATGTTTGTGATGGTTGTGTATACATCATGTGAAGAATACTATACTATATTCCAGTAAACCTATCTGTCTGCCTGTCTGTCTGTCTATCTCTCTCTCTATCTCTCTGTCTATCTCTCTGTCTGTCTATCTCTATCTATCTATCTATTTATTTATCTATCTATCTATCTATCTATCTGTCTGTCTGTCTGTCTGTCTGTCTGTCTGTCTGTCTATCTCTATCTATCTATCTATCTATCTACATACATATACACACATACATACACACACATATTTATATGGTCTGTATGTATATATGTGTATATATATATACACATATTCATACAAACATGTGTATATAAATACATACATATATACATATAATATGTGTGTGTGTAAATATATATATATACTTATATATAAATATATGCATATATATGTGTGTGTGTATGTGTAGACAGATTTTATCTCATAAGTATAAATACATATATATTCAGACATACATATGTAGAGATATATATGCATGTATATACAAATATACTGCTATATATATATATATATATATATATGTGTGCGTGTGTGTACATGTGTATGTTTCTATACATATAAATGCAAATATCAAAATCTACCTACTGATATGTGTGTGTGTGTATATATATATGGTGGCTTCTTTCAGTTTCCATCTTCCAATTCCACTCACAAACCTTTGATCTGCCCAAGGCTATAGTACAAGACACTTGCCACCCTACCACCCCACACACACACATACACACACGTCTCAGTCTCTGCAAATGATAGTTCTCACTGTAAAGACGGAACTATTGACAAACTCAAATTTTACTTTAGTGGTTGAGTATTCCACAGATACTTTTCCCAATGTGACTCTGACAAGTTCTGCCCTTTAAATTAGTAGCTACACTCTTTCCCTACTTAGTTTTCCATGCTGTTTCTGCTCTGTTACTGCGGTGGCCAACCTTTGTCTAATGTGGCCACAGCATGGAGCTGCATCCACTCCTCTGTGTACGTGTGTGTGTGGGGGGGCTGCATGTATGTATGGGTGAGTGTGTGCATTTATGTTTATGCACGTACTGTATCATATTATATTCCAGAGGCTAGTTATTAGCTCGGAACTTAAATATGGGACTCGGGACAGTGTTAAATAACAAGAGTAAACATTTATTAGTAATATTAGCAATACATTATATATGCATGGTGTGTGTATGTATATGTGCGTGCGTATATGCCACAGCAAGTATGTATTTGTGTGTGTGTGTAAATGTTTGTGTGTGTGAGTATACCAGCATACTTATGTCTAGCAAATTGTTTCAATTTCATATGAACCATTCCATAAATCTTGTCCAACTTTATTAGATCCTCTTCTGACACCCCACCACCTCCTCTTAAAGCATCATCCATGTTTCACTGCTCTACACATACTCACACCTCTCTCTTGCTCCCTCCCCCCCTCTCTCTCTCTCTCTCTCTCTCTCTCCTAGATCTTCTCACAGACTCTGTTCTGCCACCATTTTCTACTCTGAAGCCTCTTCTCATAAACCATGATTCACTGTCTTCTTCTACTAATGCAGAATCATAGATTTCTTCATATCACATACATGCTTCCTCTATGTGGTCGTTCAGTCTGTTAGAAATAGCAGTCACATCATCTTCATTGATGTATGTATGTATATATACACACACAAACATTGACCTGCACACTTATATAGCAACCCATTTGGATAGAGAGACTTAATACTAAAGTCACAGCCTGTCTAATTACTCTCTAGGTCCAGGAATTTATCAATTTCATTCTCCCTGGTTCCCAGTTTCAAGCTCCTTCCACAGCAGTGACCTCATTGGTCACCTGAAATGACTTTGACAATATAATTAAAGAAACACACACCTTTATTTTCACAAATTAAAAACATGGACATTGATATGTAATTTCAAGTTTTTCAACTGACAAGGCCCTGTATACATTATGATACAAGCCTGGCCTTAGACAAGTTCTTCGACTGAAATGGGACTATATACATTATGGTACAGTCATGGTTTAGACAAGGTTCTTCAACTGTCAGGGCCCTGTATACATTATAATACAGTTCTGGGCTTAGACATGTTCTTCAGCATATATGGGTCTATACAGTTCCAAGCTTAAAACAAGTTTTTCCATTAACAGGGGAATTTTTTTTTTACAAGTTTGTTCCAAGCTTAAACAAGTTCTTCCACTGATGTGGAATATTATGTTACAAGGTTCAATCTCAAGCTGAAGCTGGTTGTTCCACTGGCAAAACATAAGAAGGTATTGTTCAAAGCTTAGATGAGTTTTTCCACTAACATGAGATTGTTTGTCACATTGCATGTCTGTGTGTCACAATATTCTGTACTAAGCTTGAACAATATATGACAGTTTTTTTACAACCTTCCAATCCAACGTCGGCTTAGACAAGTTTTTCAACTCAACAATGAAATATCAACTTCACTGCAAAACTTTGAAAATAGCTTTTTATGTATAGTTATTGTTGATGTTGTTGTTGTAATTGATATTTAATTGTGTGTGTGTGTGTGAGTGAGTGAGTGAGTGGGTGTGTACTATGTGTGTGTGTCTGTTTATGTGTGTGCATGCGTGTGGCTGTGTCTGTGCATGTGTGTGTGTGTGTGCCTTGTTTTATGTCTCGTGACACAGCAATAATGTCTGACTCAACTCTGTCCGCAATCAACTGAATTTAGTTAGATCACATCTGGCCAGTGTGGTTTATGTTGTTGTTGTTACTGCTGCTGTTGTTGTTGTTGCTGTAGTGGGTTTTCTTCTTGTTGATGTCGCTACTGTTATTGATTTCTCTCACCAGGTGGCAGCACAGTTGACATCTCAGGAATGAACAAAATCCTGGAAATAAAAAAATTTAAAAAAAAATTCAGATCTGTGCAGAGGATATGGGCAACAAATGTAGGAATATGTGTGCTTATATATATATATATATATATATATATATATATATATAAACTTGTTAAACACCAAATAATATAATCTCCTGACACAGCAAAGACAAAGGAATATTCAAAGAATATTCCCTAAATATGTTAATCCTTAAGCATTTAATCTGGCCATATTCAGCCAAAATATTTCACCTGTTTTATGTTCTGACTGACCAGCCTCTCCCATCTACTTTACAATATTCTAAAAATAAACAATCACATCATCAAAACTTTGAATCTGCAAGAAAATGCACGATTAAGTCAAAACAATGTGAATAAACAAATATTACATTTGACAGAAGAATCTGGAAGCTAAAAGGTTAAGCACTAACATCAACTAAACTCATGAATCAATCATGGATTGCAGCAAAAACTGAAGTGGATTAACTGTTTAGCATTCAAATTCCTCTGTAAAATGCTAGATTTATTTATTAATATGGTTTTCAGTTAATCATGGATTATCTGATAGCTTTGAGATTTCGATAAGGTGATCATTTACTTTTGGAATGACATTGTAGGGAAGGTGTGAGAAGCAGGATCTTGGCAGTTTTAACATGAAAGCGGAATATTTGAGCTGGATATGACCGGTTTAAATGCTAACGGGTTAAACAGCACATTGAAGACAAGAGTTTAATTGGAACAGTCAAAGAGTGGTTAACATGGAATCCCACTGAATGGGAAAGAATGTGGGAATTTGTAAGTTTTATTAAAAAACTCAAAACGAGTTAGAGTGGACGACAATGGGGTGGTGGTTGTTATAGTAACGTGTTTATTACTGTGGCAAACATCTGCAGGTGTGGGGGAACGGACAAAAATTCAAAGAGACAGAGGGGAAAGGAGGGTGAAGGAGGACAGGAGGTGGGGGAGGAGAAGCATGGAGTGGAAGGTCTGCAGGATTGAGAGTGAGGGGTGGTGGAGGGGGGGATGAAACGAAAAAGGAGAGAATAGTTAGCAAGTTGTGGAGTTTCTTGAGCAAAACACAGGGAATTATATTCCATATTTGGAAATATTCAAACACCTTAATACCATGAAATATATCAAGTTTTGTACAGAATCTGATGGTGATGAAGGTCAAAGTGTTAAAGAGCAGGTGAAGATGTTGTTGTTACTGTTGTTGTTAGTAGTGGTGGTGGTGGAAGCCAGGTGAATCTCAAGAGTTTTAAGAAAGAGAAAAGAGAGGAAAAGCAAGAAAGAGAGAGAGAGAGAGAGAAGGATGACGATAAAATGTGATGGGGTTGGTGTGTGTGTGTGTGTTAAAGACATGAAGGGAATTTGGTTATAGTTCCAGTAAATTCTGTAATTGCTGCCACACTCTTCAGCAGCGGCGACGACGACCATTGATCAGAAGAGATAATGTGAAATGTTATTTAAAGATTCATTTTTAATAGAAACTCTCAAGGAAAGCGTGTGAGAAAATGGTCGTGTTTATTGCAACTGGGGAAATTATTTTTCAAGAAATGCAGCTATTTATCAGCGCCATGAATAACCTGCTCCAACCCTAAACCTCAACACACCAACACCCCTGCCTCTATCACACACATACACACGCACACACACATTAACATACAAGTACATATGCACTCTCTCTCTCTCTCTTCCTTTATCATTCAATCTCTCTCTTTCTTTCTCTCCTTCTGCCTATCACTCAATATTTCTCTCTTTCTCTCTCTCTCTCTCTCTCTCTCTCTCTCTCCTTCTATACCTTCCTCTCTTTTTCTCTATCATTCTTTTTCTCTGTCTTTCTATCTCTTCTCCATCTCTCTTTGCCTATCTCCAGGCTTCATCACCACCACCATCATCATAATCATTTTTGTCACTTTCATCATCATCATCATCATCATCAAAAGAGACACACTCTCTCTTTTGTGCCTCACAAGTGTTGTTCCTTTCACAAAGTTCAAAATCTGATTTATTGCTGCTGCTGGTGGTGGTGGTGATTTCTAATTTTCATGGCAGGTGTCTAGAAAGCCGGGGTCGTCTGGTGATGGTGGTGGCCTTGGTGGGGGTAGCAGTGGTGGTTGTGGTATGCAGTGTTTACAAGCTGATGACAATGATGATGCTGATGGTGGTGGTGGTAGTTTAAGGAGAAGCAAGAGGGACGTTTGTGTGGGAGGCAGAGGGGAAGGAGAGAGAGAGAGAAAGAGATGAAGTGGGGAACACAAAGGGGAAGAGTAAGAGGCGTAGATGGGTTGCTGGGGGTGGGGGTGCAGAAATAAACTCTTTGGAACATATTTTGGTAAATATCCCCCCTCCCCCTTTCCAGAGGGTGGCGGGGAGGAGTGGTTTGAGGTGAGACGTAACTCTCTTGAGGGTCATGTGTGTGTGTGTGTGTGTGTGTGTGCACACATATTTATCTTTCTGTCTATTTATCCATGTATATGTGTGTGAATATATATGTATGCACACGTATGTATATGAGCACACATTATATAGTATGTGTGTGTGTGTGTGTGTGTTTAGTGAAGCAAAAGATTTCTTCTGCAAAACATGTAACTCATGAGAGAGATTCCAGTACTGGAAAATATTATGTGACTATTATTACTATAATGCAACCAAAGACTGCGTCTTTGGATACACGAGTAAGCACAGACACACACACACACACACACACTCTGTCATCTCAACAATAACACCTGTTAATTTCCCCCCCCCCCTCCTCCAGGACCTCAGAAGACATTGCAAATGAGTGGTTTCAGCTGTTTCTCCTGGTTGTGTTAACACAGCCATCCTAGAGATGACACATGCTAGACATTTGCTAGCAAGAATGATGAGATTATGTGACATTAATGCTTTTCTTTGGAGCAAATGTTTTCAGCCAGTGTACTGTAACACACACTGCTGCCATATACATATATATATATATATATATATATATATATATATATATATATTTCCAGGTGATGTTTTTGGTCTGGGACAATAACAGTGAAAATCTATCTGGAGGGCCAGCTGCAGCTATGTGAGGGTCAAGTCACAATGTGCCAGGTGCATTGCTGCATGTGTATTTCTTAGCAGAAAAGTGCAGTACATGCACCCATCTGTGTTTCAAAATAATGTTTATAATTAAAAAAAAAAAACATTTTTAGCTGCCAATATTGTTGTGGAAACAGCTGAACCCATTAGCGTTCAGATTACTCTGTCAAATGTAATCCTTACTTAATCCCATTGATTTGGATTAACCCTGTATTATTTCATGGCTCTGAGATTTCAATGATGGGCTTGTTTATTTTTTAAAAGGACATTGGGAGAGGCCAGATCTGACCAGTTTCAACATAAAATGTGTAGAATATTTGGGCCAGATATGGACAGTTGAAATGCTAAAGGGTTAAACATGGACCAAGTTGTAGAGAGATAAAAGTTGGAAATCACAGCTATAGAGAAAATCTGTGTTGGGGATTGAAACCAGAATGCTGGTCTGGCTTTTAAACAGCATAACCTTGTAGTCTGGGATTTTTACTTTCTGATTACAAATCTTGCAGAGATCAACTTTACTCTTTGTCCTTCCTGGGTTAACGAAGGAAATTTATGAGTCAGGAAGTGGAAGTCAGCCCTAAACAACTGCTCTCTCTCTCTCTCTCCTGCAGTATTTGTGGTTTTGGCTTTATGTCAACCATCAATACAACAAATGGGTGAGGGCCTTGGGTTTATGTCAGCGACCAACATAATAAACATGTTAACTTGTCCCCTAGCAGCTGCTAGTTGGGGGTAGAACATTAGGGCATTGGATGGAATGGCAAGTGGCAACTGTTCTGAATCTGTTATATCTTGAGTTAAGGGTTCAATTTCTTGTATTGTTGAGGGCTAATCAGATGTGGACCATGAGACTATGATTAATGGGTTGTAAAGCAGTAATGGGTATGGAGTTAGGGGTTAAATGTAGTCGAACAATGATGTTGGTCAAGAGACTGAAGAGATGTGTGTGTGCGTGTGCAGTGGGGATATCACAACGATGAAGGGCTTGTCTGTGTAACGGGATTCAATTAAGACTTGTTACAAGTAAACTGAATATTTTTGTAAATAGATTTTCCATCCTTTTCTTTGCCTTTTTACTTGCTGCCTCCCGTCCATTTTCTTCCCCTCTTGCTCCTAAATTATCATTCTCTTCATCACCAATATCATCATCACCACCACAAACACCATCATCACCATCATCTTCATCATCATCGTTATCATCATCGTCAACATCATCATCATCAGTCTAGTTAATATGTATAAATATATATAGTAAGGTCACCTTGCTGGCCACTGCCCCACCTCCAGCTCTCTGCCATGCTTCACTCCATTCGGGTTCATTGGGTCGCTGCTGGGTACGAAGTGTGTCGTGGAGGTAGTTGGAGAGGGTGGCTGCTGTGTTGGGTTGGCTCACCTCACCAGAGGTGACAGCTATGGGCTGATGGTACATCTGAAGGCCAAGACAGAAAGTATAGATACGTATATATATATCACTGATCACACAGATTACATCAGCAACCGCATACATATTGCATGGCACACACATACATACAAACACACATACGCACATGTATATGCATATATATATATATATATATATATATATATATATATATATATATATATATATTTGAAGGTTTGGAGGTGATGTACAGAAATTATATACAAAAAAATTAAGGTACTCAGAAACCTGGATGTTTGTACATTTACAGATTTTTATTAATGTCACATATTAAATGAAGCGCTTTTCACCTAGTCTTGTAGGTTTTTCAAATTGTTTTGAAAACAATTTGAAAAACCTACACGACTAGGTGAAAAGCGCTTCATTTAATATGTGACATTAATAAAAATCTGTAAATGTACAAACATCCAGGTTTCTGAGTACCTTAATTATTTTCTATGTATATATATGTATATATATGTATATATATATATATATATATATGTATATATATATATATATGTATATGTATATATATATATATATATGTATATATATATATATATATATATATGTATATATATATATATATATGTATATATATATATATATATGTATATATATGTATATATATGTATATATATGTATATATATGTATATATGTATATATATGTATATATATGTATATATATGTATATATATGTATATATATGTATATATATGTATATATATGTATATATATGTATATATATGTATATATATATATATATATATATGTATATATATGTATATGTATATATATGTATATATATATATATATATATGTATATATATGTATATATATGTATATATATGTATAATATGATATATATGTATATATATATGTATATATATATGTATATATATGTATATTATATGTATATATATGTGTATATATATATGTATATATATATGTATATATATATGTATATATATATGCATATATATATGTATATATATGTATATATATGTTATATATATGTATATATATATGTATATATATATGTATATATATTATGTATATATATATGTATATATATATGTATATATATATGTATATATATATGTATATATATATGTATATATAATATGTATTATATATGTATATATATATGTATATATATATGTATATATATATGTATATATATATGTATATATATATGTATATGTATATATATGTATATATATATATGTATATATATATATATATATATGTATATATATGTAATATATATATATATATATGTATATATATGTATATATATGTATATATTATGTATGTATATATAATATGTATATATATATGTATATATTATATATGTATGTATATATATGTATATATATATATATGTATGTATATATATATGTATGTATATATATAATGTATGTATATATATAATGTATGTATATATATATGTATGTATAGATATGTATGTATATAAACTATGTATATATATAATATGTATGTACATAAGATAT
>NC_142941.1:1448234-1470734 GCF_046866305.1 Octopus bimaculoides
AGAATTGAAGTCACTACCTCATGATTGTAAGCCTGACACTCTAACCACAGCCATGTAAGTATAATTAAGACATTTCTCTTAGCAGCTAATCAGTAATTCGAATTTAATGAAGAGATTTCATCACATCAAAACTTCATTGTCTGGATTGTGGGGGAATATCAAAATCTCAATGTGGGAACGTTTACTAAGATATGTTTGTTTATATGAATGTGGGTGTGGTTTATATTGATGTAGGTGTGGGTTATATGGATGTGGGTGTAGTTTGTATGGATGTGGGTGTAGTTTATATGGATGTGGGTGTGGTTTATGTGGATGTGTGTTTTATATGGATGTTGCTATAGTTTATATTGGTGCAGGTAGGTGTAGTTTATATGGATGTGGGCTTGGTTTATATGAATGTGAGTATGGTTTATATGGATGTCGCTATAGTTTATATTGCTGCAGGTAGGTGTAGTTTATATGGATGTGGGCTTGGTTTATATGGATGTGAGTATGGTTTATATGGATGTCGCTATAGTTTATATTGCTGCAGGTAGGTGTAGTTTATATGGATGTGGGTGTAGCTTATATGACTGATGGTTTGAATATTGTGACTTGTACTTGCTCATTTTCATATTTTGGGGTTTATATTGATGCGAGTGTTTTCTGATGCATAACGTAAGGGATCTCAAGAAACATGATCCAGTTCCATTTAGATATTAATGGTGTTGCAAGAAATGTAAATGGAGCAAAATATATTTACATTCAATGTTTACACTTGGCAAGACCAGTAAATTGGTGAAATTATTAAGGCACCAAAAGAAAATACATTTAAATATTTGATGCATTCTGAGTTCAAATCAAATCAAGGTCAATATTGCCTTTTATCCTCCCTGGGTCAATTCAGTAGAAAATAGGTGGTTGGTGTATATACACATTTCAGGGGTCCTTGCCTCTTCCTCAGTACCATGTTCAACCCATTAACTACCCTTGAACACATTGCTTAAATAACCACTAAATATGGCAGTGTAACATTATTTTATATGGCAGGAATGTGTTTAATATATAAATAACTAATGGTGTACATATATTCACTTCATGGGGAACAAGATATATATTTCTAATGGTGTACATTAGTTCATCTCAAAATGTACATATATCCCACACCCCATAATATACTCTGATCACACATTCAGCTCTGCACACTCAACTGGATGTTTCTGTGCTACCGACAGCAAAATTTGAACCTGAATCTCTTACCTGTGGTGTTCTCTGGGACCATCTGGACAATGATGATGATTTCCATTCATTTCGTGATTCATCCACTGGGTAAAGCTGTCCATGCATCGATAACGAGCTGCCTCCCATTATGTCATCCGGGTTACATGACACAGGGACTGTGTTGTTAGACTGAGAGATGAGTTGCCTCATTTCGTTCCTTGGGTGTTTTGAGGCTGAGATGGCCGTGTGTTGTAAGGCTCTGTTCTGGTTTCTAGTTCTAATCACACACAGGGTGACAGAAATAACAATCACCACTGATAGAACGACAGCTACTGGGACAATGATAACGACCCAGGTCACGTCGATTAAGCTGTCCGACTGTTGGTGGACTGCAGCCAACATTGGTGAGGTGGTGTTGCTTACACTTAACGAGAGAGTTAAGGTGGTGGCGGCTGATAAAGACGGCATGCCACTGTCTTTTACCATAAACTTTAGGTCATATGTTCCTGCATCATTTTGGTAAACAGTCCGAGAGAAAGAAAGAACCCCTGTGTAAGGGTTCACAGTAAATAGATGTTTGTCATTGCCTCCGATGATTTCGTATTTAAGGAAAGCATTTTCTTGGTTGTCCCTGTCGGAGGCCTTCAGTACTGTGAGGTCATTCTTACTCTGTGGATGGTAATAAAAGTCCAAACTGAAAGGATCTACACTTGGAAAGGTGAAATAAGGAGCATTATCGTTTTCATCGACCACCTTAACGATAATGTTTGCTGTGCTGTTTAACGATGGTGTTCCATTGTCTTTAACGAAAACCTTAAATTTGTAGACTTCTTGTTGTTCCCTGTCTAATGACGACTTGGTTGATATGAATCCATAATTTGTGATTTGGAAAGGAATGTCATTTGTGTCGGTGCCCTGTAGAAAATAAGTCAACTGACCCCCAAGTTCCAGATCGGGGTCAGTAGCATTGATAAAACCAACAGGAAAGTTGGATTTTTCATTCTCGTAGGTGAGGAACTTGAATGTGTCTTTGGTAAACTGGGGTTTCACATCATTCACATCTGTCACTCGGATAGAGAATCTGTTTTCAGCCCTCAACGGTGGAGAGCCTCGGTCACTGCATTTTATAACAATATCATAATGATCTTCTTTCTCTCGATCAACCGAATTCTTCACAATCACTTTATATTCCTTGAAACCAAAATTCAAAAGCTGGAATTTGTCGTGCTGTAGCTCACAGCTGACCTCTCCATTCAGTCCCATGTCATTATCAGTGACCATTACATAAGCAAGGAAACTCCCAGCTTCAATATCTTCTGAGATCGATGCCACATTCTCGGTCAATGTAAACACAAAATCTACCTCAATGTTTGGTGCATTGTTTTGTTGGTTCATAACATTTACTAAAACAATGGCTGTTGAACTTAGCGGAGGCTCCCCTCCATCAGTTGCATCAACAAACAATTTATAAACCACCTTCTGACCCACGGGGAAGATCTTTTGTAATAAAATCTCTCCGGTAGTTTTATTCAATTCAAAATGACTTTTAGCTTCGTCTGAAGTTTTGGGGCTAAAATGGTAGAGAATCTTGCTGTTTTTCCCCTGCATCCAGGTCCTTGGCAGCCAATACCACAACTGGCAGTGACATCTGGTGGGTGTTTTTAATGGAAACATTATACATTTGATGTGAAAACACTGGTGGATTGTCATTGACATCGTTCACTGCTATTTGAACATTTAAAACACTTTGCATTGGTAAAGAACCTCCGTCTTTGGCAACAATCTGCAACGTATACGTGTCCTTTTCCTCTCGATTCAGTTTCCCTTCTAAAATAATGGCCAAGTTAGCTCTGCCATCAATTCTTTTAAAGACAGACAGAGAAAACAACCGATTGTTGTTATTCCGAAGTTGGTAGGTGATCTGAGAGTTTAGAATTCCAACGTCTTTATCAATGGCATTTGGTACAGATATCTTGGAACCTTTTCCGTCTCTCTCAGAAAATTGGATATTCACTTGTTTGACAGGGAATTGAGGAACGTGGTCATTTATGTCTTGAATAATTACTTTGATTTTTAGAATTTTCATGAATTTCTTAGCTTTTCTCACAGCAACTTTAACAATTCTGAAACATTCCTTGTTGTAAATACACAGAGTTTCAGCATCCAGCGCCTGAGCTGTGAATAGTTTACCATTACTGCTCACATTGAATAACTGACTAATGCTGTTTGAGCCCCTTCGTTGGAGTTGACTGAACGTGATTAAAGGGACATGTTCAGGGACCACCCTGTCTGATAAATGGGAGTCTGCAGCAATGTTCCCAATGTACGAACCAATTGCTTTCTCTTCCTTCACATGATAAATCAAATTCGATGCGGAGTAGTTTGGAAGAAAAAATAAGATTAAAAATCCAAATAGCAGAAATCTCCCCATATTTCTGTTGGTGCCAGGTGGTTGATAATCCAATTTGGTGGTTGATCCCAATTTAGTAGAAACAATTCTGAAAGAAAACAAAATAATACAAATTAATTAAACTCATTACAAATAAATCATTTTAACAAATGTCTTTCAAAATTTTATACACAAAACCTGCAAAAGGTGAGTTTGTGTTTTATTCTTCTTAGGTTGATAAAATAAAGTACCTGTCATTTACTGGGTTTCATTTAACTGATTCTAACTCCTTCCCCAACAAAATTCCTGGTGTTGTCTCCAAGAAATCTTTATATGTAATAAGTAAAGCTCAAAAGGTTACATTCACTTTATTGTTGCATGTTGGGAGGGTCATTTTGCCATTAATGAACACATGCACACACACACACTGGTTCTATTTCACTTCTTTAGTATTTGTCAATTGGTAGACTATTTAACCAATTAACTAATCAAATGTTTGATTATAATTCAATCAATCAATCAATCAATCAGATTTGTCAAAGTCCATTCATCACCATTATTAATCTCTCCTTCCTCCAGGTCAGCATCACATTTAAATAATATTCTATTATATTTAATTATTCATTAAGCTATCTGTAGGTTTGTTTATTTATTTGCAGTTATTTTAGAAGAGAAAGGGTGAATCTATTGACATATTTCAGATTACCATTACTGCGGGGTGGGGAATGTTTCCCTTAATTCAAAGAAGTGGACTACCAATGTTTACAACACAGTAGACTCCACTAAGAGTACCAAAGGACCAGCTGGTTGTTCAACTGGGTGACCAGTCCAAAGAAGCATTCAACAACACAACCACAGCCCCTCCTCCGGCCGCCTCTGGGCCCTCGGACAGGATTCTGTCCTTCCACTTCCATTCACAATGATTTGGTGAAATGAGAAGATCTTTGATCAAGCTACTGTACTCTAGGATTGAACACAGAACTATGCAATTATAGAGTGAACCTTTTTAACAACACTGTTATCTGTAGAATGGGGGTGGGGCAGAGGGCAGATATACTTTCAGCTCTCTGTGTGTGTGTGTGTATATATACATGTATGTATGTGTATATATTTTATGTATTTATGTATGTATATATGTATGAATTCAATATTTTACATCTCACTGTAGGAATGTTTCCCTTCGTTTGTTACATAATAAAATGAATAATAATAATATATATATATATATATATATATACACACACACATACATATAAATATACATATACATACATACTACATACATATATATATATATATATATACACACACACACACACACATACATACATATCTGCACAGCTTGATGTAGGAGAGAGAGACAGAGAGAAATACAAAAGACAGAGCAAACACACAGACATCCGGCACACGCATTGCATGCTGCAGCCTCGACAGACACACAGACACACAGACACAGCAACCCCCTCCCCTCCCCGTCACCACCACTCAGCTCCCACGCACATTGCACGGACAACATTCGCGGCAAACACACAGACACAGCAAACGCAAACTACACACACGCATCGGTATAAAGAAAAATTTGCTAGAGTTGCTTCCCTTGCATCTCAAAATTCTTCACACTTTGTCCCGTTCTGCCTCCGTCCTAGGTCATCGTCATAATAACAGGATGAGGTGCAGAAGGATTGTTCCCCACCAGTTATTAGGGTCCATAGAGAATGTTAGTGACCCTTTCTTTCTAGCATTCATGTTGTCTCGTTCTTCACAGACAATATTAATACATTCGTTACCCAGGAAATATCTTCCATCGTTGATATTCAATCAGAACGGAAAGCGAGTCAAACCATTGATTGTCAAATTGACAAATTAATTCTAACCCCCCCCCCCCCCCCTCGATAACTAGAAAATTTCACATCCCCACCGTCACTTCTCTATTAAAGAAAAGCCATGAAATACTTTGTATTAAAATAATTCTTCTTTCTTCGCCAAAACGACCCCAATTTTATTAAAGAACAAGGTTTCTTCATTATTTACAGTTGACGGATATTTGTCCTCATCTTGTTTGTTGTCAACACAATGTTTCGGCTGATATACCCTCCAGCCTTTATCAGGTGTGTCGGGGAAATTTCGAACCTCGGTTGTCATTCCTAAGGTATTTTTCAATGTTGTTGTTGTTATTATTATTTCAATGGCAAAAAGAAAAATCAAACAGCATTTAAATTCTGAGTATATGTGTGTGCGTGTAGAAGGAAAGTATGTGAATGTTTGTACGTGTGATTATCACGTCTCTTATTTTTGTACCTTTTTTCATATATAAAATACTACGATTAGACGTCATTTTTGACGGCACAGGGCCAGCTAGTCATTTTAATATTTACTGGGTATTAATATATATATATATATATATATATATATATATATATATATATATAGAGAGAGAGAGAGAGAGAGAGAGAGAGAGAGAGAGAGAGAGAGAGCGTGTGTGTATGTGTGAGAAATAATGTGTGTGTGTTAAGCTAAAAACCAATGCTGTGTCTGTGTGTGCGTGACGGTTATGGAAGACAACATTTATCTAAGGGACGTAACTGGGGTTAGACAAAAGCAGACCGTTTCTTGAAGGCTTCAAAATTCTTATTTCTTTAAGACACACACGCAACACACACGACGCGAATATACACACACCCAAACGTTTATATATGTATATATATACATACACAGGGTTGGTCAAAAGTCACCTGACAGTAAATCGAAACAATTTAATTCCAGGATTTATTCACCTGAATGAATTTAGATATGAAACATCATGAAAATTGTTCAAACTGAAGTCCTTTCTGAGCGACACATTTTTTCCATTCGAATCAATACAAAATTACAGATAGTATTTATGTCTCTCAACACCCAAAATAAATCCACCACCTTCGCTCTTTCTCTCAGAAACACTCCTACTTAGTCAAAGGTGGCAGTGGGGGGGGGGAGGGAGGGACTTTTTCTTTTCCTTTGTCTTCCAAGATGCTTGGGACTCTCACAACCAGAATGCTGGAATACCATCCAAAGAGTGACCCAACTGTGAAAAGTTGCTTCTAGGCCAGGATGTTGGGTCACAAACGAAAGTCAACAATTGGAAGCAGAAATCAGTTTTCAATTTTGGCACAAGGCCAGCAATTTCAGGGAGTTGATTAAATTGACCTCAATGCACAACTGGTACTTATTTTATTGACCCTGACAGGATGAAAAGCAAAGCCACCCTTGCTGGAATTTGAACCCAGAACATAAAAACGAACAAAATATTGCTAAACATTTAAGCTGACATGCTAACGATTCTGCTCGCTTGCCACCTTAATTGGAAGCAAATATTGGCAGCCACCAGTGGGAGGAGTGAACATGTGGTGCAGGAGGGGGGATGTTGTGTTGGTAATAAATATCTATATCTATATCTATATATATATATATATATATATATATACACATATGAAAAGCTATTATGTCATTATAATGCAGCAATGTCCACTCTCATATTGTGTCATATTGCGGTTAACAGCTTCTTGTGTTGGTTTTGGTCGTTACTTCTTCATTTGAAGTCCACAATATTTGGTAGGCCATGGGTGAAGGCAACAATGGCCACACTAATATCTATTTCACTTTTCATATCTTTTTATTAACCCAAAATGCTTATATCTGTATTTTCAACATGTGTTTATATCTACATGTGTACAGATCTACATTTAAAGTAACAACATACATGAGATAACAAACATGATAGACTGAAATCATCTGTGATGCAACATGTTTGATAATATTAATATGAAAGTGTTTCATAAGCAGAAAGGGTGAGGATAACAGCATATACGGAATGTGTGTGTGTGTGATTCGATATTATAGCAGAAAGTTGTCAAACATGACACAAGCATGTGCAGTCACTAAAAGTAAAAAAGAGCAAGAGACTGATTCACTGAGCAAAGCAACATAGTTCTATGTAGATTGTTGAGTGGCTCTGCTTTGAGGCTGCATTTGCCAGCTTTTTATAACTGTAAGCAAAAGTTCTCTAGAACCTTCAAGCATGCTGTTTAGTGGGAAAAACTCACTTCTTTTGAAGTTTACCACATCATCCATAATAAATCAGCCAACGTTGATTGGTTGAACCACATTCAAATTGGTGCTTATGTCTTTTATGGTAACACCTAGGCTTTACTTTTGTTATAGTAGGCTGGGGGTATGAGCAGGGAAAATCTGGGGGTAAAAGTCAGTTGAAGCTTCACTAGACACTGTGAATTTGAGCTACTGGGGTTTTCCCCTCGCTTCTCATCTGGTACTGGTCATGCCTGCCACCTGGAATTTGTATACTCTTCTTTCAAAGAGAAGATATTCTCAATAAATCAAGATTTAATCTTGTATGTTATTTAATAGACCTTTATTCCTCTTTATTGTCCACATCCCAGCCACAGACCACTGACCACTGGTCACTCTCAATTCAAGGATCTTTAGTCAGGTTCCATGATCAATAATTGCAAGGAAGACTAGTCCAACTTTTGGTTACAAGGAATCCTCAGTCTGGCCCCTCTCCCTGCTTCTCTCTCATTAATTGACCCCATAATAAAAAATAGATCAAAGGTGATGGGGTGGCTGTATGGAGGGAGGAGCAGTAAGAGGTAGCAAGTGGGGGGAGAAGGAGGAAAAGTTAGAGTGGAGAGTAGGTGTCAGCGGGGGGGGGGACGAGATTAAGATGAAGGGAGAGGAGATAGTTGTAAGAAGTAGCAGTAAAAGGGAGGAGTGAGAGATGGTGGAAGTATTTAGAGAAAAAGTCCCTGGAGGGCAGGAAGAAGGTAAGGGCAGAGTATGGTAGGGTTTCTAATCACTGCAGGATTAAGCAGTGGTGGTGGGGCTGGTAGTAATATAGTATGATGATGATGATGTGTACTAGTAGTGGTGGTGGTGTAGTGCAATGATGGTCTACCAGTGGTGGTGGTGGTGGTGAGTAAAACTATGTGCTAGAGAGCCTGAACAGTACAGTTTACAGTTATCACTTATGATTAACTGATTAATTAAGGTAATTAGTGGGGGGAATGAACATAAGGTGAAGGAGGGGGGAATGTAGTGTTGGTAATAAATATCTATAGTATTACCAATACTCTGCAGCAATTTGCGTTGGCAAGTCTGTAGTTTATCAAGATTTGAAATAAACCAAATCCTACAGAGGTATGTTTGAGGGGCATACCTGTATAGATATGTTCCTCAGACATGCCTTAAAGACCTTTTCTCATATATTTGCTTGATCAAGCTCACTTGAGGTTAAGTAACAACAACAGGTAATTATTTTGTTGGACCTTGTGGGAAAGAACAATAATGACTCTTACTAGAATTGAACTCATGACTGTTACATGCCAAAGTGATTTTACTTGAACTCATTCAGCCCCTGCATTGACTGTATTTCAATCAATTACATTTCAATCAATTACACTTTGACCATTTAACTTGTACAACATTATCGCCTGATGTAATGTTATTGTACATCAACATTATCATCTCATGACACATCAACATTATCACCTTACAACACATCAACATTATCACTTTCTTCAACACTTTTTCCCATTTTCATGCTGGGAAGTCCACCAATGTCCTTCACTCAACACTGACCCATCCAATCATCATTCTTTCAGCACCTTTATTAAATATAATAATATACCTGGGTACAACATCACTAATCAGGTGTTGTCTTGTGAGGTTTGAAGAGTAGAATTTAAACATTTTAATGTTTGGAAAACAAGTTATTCATCATTTCCTTGTATATGCTCACACACACACACATTTGTGTATATATATACACATACATGCACACACACACACACATACACATATTTGTGTTCATATATATATATATATATATATATATATATATATATATATATATATATATATATATATATATATATATATATATGTATATATATATATACACTTATATATACATATATGCACAAACACGCACATATTTGTGTGTATATATATATATATATATATATATATATCTCTTTCCTTTCCTGAGCGTCCAATAATACTATCCATATCACATCCTCACTTTGTTGTTTTTTTGTTATTGTGTTTTTGAACTATATATACATATATATATATATATACATATATATATATACTTATATATACATACATGCACACATACATATGCATATATATATACACACACACACACTTATATACCTGTATACATGTGTGTGTGTGTGTATGTGATGACTAATAAAATGAGGCAAGCAATGGTGTTTCCATTTTCTTTTCAATTTCCAACATTAAAACGAATTGTTTTATTTAGTTTTCTCTGTGAAGTTCCTCGTTATTTCTATGTTTGATGCCCAGTGTGTAACGAAGTTAAAACAATTAAGGATCACAAAGCTGCAGCCTCATCAAATCAAGAAGCGTTGGTTTTTCCCAAAGTGGCTCCGACAGAATCTGGTGTCACAGAAGAATAAAAACCATTTTCATGGATCTGAGACACGAACACTCTTGTAATTCCTGGTTAGGGTTGCAGTTGTTGTTGTTATTTGGCATCAGGTCCAGTGGACCAATGATTAAAGACTTTCCAATTGTGACCATTCCATCTCTATTTACAGGTACACTGTACCTTCAGTACAGTACCTCCAGCTGTCATGCATGAGTGAGTATGACTTAGTAACCATGTACCATACTATCACTAATTTTAGGTGCCTGAGCAGTCATGAGCCAATATGGACCTCCACTCAACCCCTTCACCCTACATCCAGTGGAACATCCAGGATGGACCAGCTGGAGCAAGACAGAACTGCACCAGCTCTCAGCAGGTACTCAGGTACCTGTTTACAGCTTAACAGACTGAAGCAGCTTGAAATGAAGTGCCTTTCTCAAGGACACAATGTTCCACCCAGCCCAGGAATTGAACCTACGCCCTCATGAGTGTAAGCCCAACACTTTAACCACTAGGCCATACCTCTTCACATAGTCTACCTTGGACTATCAGTCATAGGGAACCTTTTTTTCAAGAAATCGGCCACATGAGACATGGTTCATCCTCATCTGGACCGGATGTCTAAAAGAATTCAAGGTAATTTTTCATTAGGCCTGCCATTCAGAAAACCTTGTGAGCCACATGCGGCCTTTTGGAGTCTGATTTGAGGGAGATTTTTCTATGATTTCTAACAGGAGAAGGAACTATGTAGAGGCTCCCTCACAGAGTGGGCAGAATAAACCCATTGCACCTGACATTTATCACTATCACCACCACTACCGCCACCATCATCATAACTACCACAACACCACCACCACCACCATCATCATCACCATCATAACCACCACAACACCAACACCAACAGCAGCAGCACCACCATGACAACCATCATCATCAGCATCATGACCACAACCACCACCATCACCACCACCGCAGGCCTGCAAAGGGCGTAACCATCACAACCCGTTATGCATTTCATGTCTTTAAATGCCTGCAAGTAAATTATAAATAAAACTTCCATGTGGTTGTTGTTTATTTCCAGGTCAACTGAATCAAAGGCATACCAACCATGACCAACCTGACTTCTTTCTGTGATTGAGAACTCTATCACCTAAAATGACCTTCCTGTTTTCAAAGATGGCAAGCTCTTGTTTCAGGTACATTTGGCTGCTATTTCTTTCCGAACCATCTTGAATAACCACATCGTTGATCCCTAGCCCCACAAAGTACCACATCGTTGAGTACAATGACTCAGTCTCTACAAAAGTACATTAGTCAGCCATCTGAGCCGTGTGATAAACCTCTGCTTAATGCCAATGTCTAAATATTAAACGTATCATTGAGATGTTTGATCCGACAGCGACATTGATCCACTCAGATTTGTTCTAAGTTGGCGTCGGTAGTCTTGGAGATGGGAGCAGTCGGTTTACTTAATCATAGTTACCAGTTTTGATTAGAACCCCACCGTGCACTTTGCATCCATCCACAATTTACACTGTAATTATATTTTATTTCAACCATTAGCCCACTGTTTAATGTCTAAGATTTCCCTCACCCCACCTCAAACACACACACACACACAGGTTATATGCTTCTACAACCAATGGCCATTCTCATTCAGTTGTCGCTTCTAAGTAGATTCCATTTTCAGTTGCTTCTTTTAATGTGCAATCTGCATAAGGTTATAGCTGTAAGGTTTAATTACTGATGGTGCATTTGTAAATGCGATTCTTTGGTGTTTTGCAACCGAGTTTTATAGCCAAGAGAAGTAATGAGCTTAGCTTTTATGACTGACATAGCTTTAACTGCTGTCGGTTATCGACTTCATTTTGTTCGCTTCTCCAGGTGTTATGAGCTCTCGGTCTCATGGTGCTTTATAATACTAAAGACTTTTATGATTTCATTCCTGCTCGGCACTGCTGCACAGCACTTAAATTGAACATATAAAAAGTAATAAGGCTTGACACCTGAAATGGTATTTGGCAGGCTTAACTTATGGAAGCCTGCCAAAGCAATAATCTCATCCTAATCATTCTGACCGAGTAGATTGTTTCGCAGTCTCCAACAAAGATACAATCGTTGCTCATTGTTGTGGCAACGAGGCTGGTAGATCTAAGACCACACACACACGTATATGTATATTTGTGTGTGTGTGTGTGAGAGAGAGAGAGAGAGAGACAAAGGGAGAAGAGGTAAAGTAGTAAAAGTGTTGTTCAACGATGGAATTGAGATGAAATTCAAATGACTAACCTACAGCTATTACTTCAGAGAGGTGTTAATTTTAATAGACTGCAATTTAGGTGTCTCTTCTTCCCCAGTCACAGCTGAAGTGAGGAGAACGAACAGACAGACAGGCGTGACGGCAGAGAGAAAGAGAGAGAAGATCATTTCTCTTTTATTCTCAATCTATCCTTCTCCCTCTCTCTCTCTCTTTATGTTTCCCCCTCCCTTTTCTCTCTCTCACCCTCTCCTCCCTGTTAAAGGGACAAGTAAGCAGAGAGAAGAAACCTATTACTTCCCTGTACCACAAATCTTACAACTCAAAACAGATTGTTTGAGATAAAGGAAATTTTAATAGACTAGCTTAAATATTGTACTATACACACACACACACACACACACACACACACGTATACATTAGTGAGTATATTTATTCTGCAGTTTAGAGTGAATACATTTTGTGCCATGATTGTATTGTTGAATTATATTGCCATTGCTGCCATATAGTACAAATATTGGTTTGAAATTTTGGAACAAGGCCCAGCAATTTCAGGGGATAATTGATTACATCAGCCCCACTGATCAGCTGGGACTTATTTTATCAAACCCCAAAAGATGAAAGGTAAAGCTGGCCTTGGTAGAATTTGAACCCAGAATGTGAAGGTGAACAAAATGCTTCAACACACATGCTAACGATTCCTCCAGCTCACCACCTTTACATCATTGTGTACAGATTAAATTGCAGCAGACGCTACTATTTAGCATGTATATATATATGTGTATATATACATACACACACTCACATATATATATTGGAAAAGAGAGTGTTCAATACTGCAATACTGGGTAAGTAAAGTTTAATGTCAGAGGCACGTGGCTAAGTGGTTTGGGTGTTGCACTTATGATTGTGAGTTTGTTGTTTTGTTTCCTTGGGTGATGCATTGTTTTCTTGAGCAAAACCCTTCATTTCACTTTGCTCAAATCCACTCAGCTGGCATAAATGAAGAAACCTACAATGAATCAGTGTCCCCATCTAGTGATGTGAAATATATATGCCACAGAATCCAGGAAACCAATTGTGAATCCACCATCTTTTGTGACCCAAGTCAATGAGAGAATCTTCTTGTGGTTACTGAAATGGCTAGTAATAGCAGCCAAATCTCGCTCAAATTTCATCTAAGTTTTAGAAAGGAAGGTCACATAGATGATATGGACCTGAGTGCTGAGGAAGCAAGGGTCATGGGGTGCATGTATTTGATCACATGTCTGCCAGATTAGGGTAGCAGGCCTGGACCCAGGTCTTTATATGTCGGAGAAGGTGAGTCAGTAACCTTTGACCTTTTGAGGCCTTCTCTGCTTGATGAAACTGGTGTGGTTAATGGTCAATGTCCAACATCTGTGCAAGGAAATAACAGGGGCTCCAGTGGGTGGGGTTGTGTGGAGGAAGGATTTGTTGAGGCTTTTAGCACAGTCTACAAATTAAGTCACAGAAAGGGAAGAGGAGAGACAACTGATAAATAGGTTAGTTAATTAGTAGGTTGGTTGATTGGTCAGTTGGTTGGTGGGTTAATTACCGGTATATCTAGAGAGAAATGATGTTATGTGGCTAATTAATCTATGACTAGTGAGTGCCCCACAACATTATTGTCATGGGGTGGTGGGTTGATCAAATTAGTCCTAAAAATTAGACTTGTGACTACATTTATGTCTAACTGGT
Source organism: Octopus bimaculoides (assembly GCF_046866305.1). Classification (NCBI taxonomy): domain Eukaryota; kingdom Metazoa; phylum Mollusca; class Cephalopoda; order Octopoda; family Octopodidae; genus Octopus; species Octopus bimaculoides. The sequence continues at coordinate 1,462,248 of NC_142941.1, forward strand.
CAAGATTAACTGGACCAGTCTGTCATAATTGTAATTAGCAAAAACTGACTAAAAAGTACTTTGATCAGTTAGACTACTAATTACTTTTATGACTATCACAGTATTTTCCAACACACCCATTATCATCACCACCACCATTACCTCCATCACTGCCGCCACCACTACACTGTGTGTCCCCCCTCCACCATTCTCCAAAGTTTCCAACATCCTTCACAAAGACATAAGTCAGGGGAAAATCAAACGATTGAACTAAGGTAGAATATCAAACAGAAAATAGCAACAAAAATAACAAAAAACAAACAAACCAGAAAAGCGAAAGAACCATAAAAAAATCTTGCATCTGTTCCAGGTCAGCGAATATAGGGATCTGTGTATGGTTGAGTGAGTTGGTCATGGGTCCCTCTCTGGTGTGTGTTCTGAGTGGAGGAGGGGGGTAGGGACGGGAGTGGGGGAGGGCTGTTCTGTTTCTTGCTGATTTGTTGTCGTCAGAGTTTCTAATTGTTTATTTCTTGTTGTTTATCTGTTTTATTCAGTCAACCTCGAAATTAATCTGATTCCAATATCTCTCTCTGCCCCCCCCCCCCCACCATCACCACCACCCCTGCTGCTCCCAATGACTCAATATTCTGTTATCAGTGAAGCGCGAAGATAAATCTTTTCGTTACTCACTCTCTTACAAACTCTTTCCTGCTGAATACTGTGTCTTTATAGTTATTTTTTATTGGTTTATATACCATGTATTTTGTGAATAACAGACTCACTGGCCATAGCTTTCCAAAGGGGACCATCACTGGCTGATGGTGGTAGTGGTGGTGGTGGTGGTGGTGGTGGTGACATTTCACTGTTTGATGTTGTTGATGGTTTTGATGATGGTGGTTGTGATGTACAAAATGGTGATCATGGCAGTAGTGATGATGATGATGATGGTGTTGGTAAGGTTACTGAAAGTGGTGAGGATATAGGTGACGGAGGTGGTGGTGGTGGTGGTTCTAGCTGTGGGGGTGGTGGTGGTGGTGTTAAGGTCTCTAGAATTATTCTAAAAGTCAAAATACAAAACATTACACACTGACAACACCACCACAACAATGACAGTACACTAACAACAACAGCAACAACAACAGCATGCCTCAACGTTCCACCACACAATGCATCACATGTTAAGAAGGTGGCTTCACTTGCAGTCACTTGAGCTGTTAAAGAAAGCAGCCAAATCTTCCTCAGATCAAACCGATTAATGTTTATATAAAAGAGACACAGTCGACTGTCTGATGCTGTCATACATTGGTGGTCACAATGCACACACATGCACACACATACACACGCACACACACACACATGGAAGCGTACCAAAGCCTAGCTGTGAGTGAAGTAAGAAGAATGTAAACACATTGTTATTACGCTTTTGATGTGCAGAATAACAAATAAAGGGATCTCCTGGTGCACTGTTTCATGATTCTTTGTCCTCTCAACAGAGAAAACATACACTCTCCATACACTAATGCCATAGTGTGGTAACGGCTACAATACACACACACACACCAGTCTTACATGTGTTCACACCAGACACAGACATACAAACTCTAGAGATATGTATATATATATACATACACACTGGATATATACACACACACTACACCAGTTATGTAAACATAACCCCCCACACACAAACACACACACAGCAGATACATGTACAAGGAATGCACACATACTAAATGTATGTGCACACATACCATAAGCACACACACAAATACATGCACAGCAAATACAAATGCATTGATAAATATATACATACATATATATATATACACACATGACTGAAGTAAATAGACACCATATAAACCACTGTTTTATGTTTATTCTAACTTGAAAAGGTTTATATTTTTTATTAATTGACATTTTTATGTTTCAGGTTCTAAATGTGAGTGCTTAATCATGTCGCATACAAAAGAAACTTTGGAACTGTCCGAATTTCAAAGACACCGTATTGAAGGTCAATCTGAAGGTGGACTTAGCATAAAATCACAGAAAACCTTGGGATTCCGCTTTCTACAGTTAATAGAGTGTGCAATTCACCAGAGAGGGGAAGGTGTCCACATCACCTCACCCAGGTTGATCAGAGCCCTCTGACAGGACTCTTTGTTTTGTTAAGAGGATAATCCTCATTGCAAGGCCTCTGACGTAGCAGAACAAGTTGATGTCAGTCTGAGAACAGCTGCCAGGTATCTCTGCAAAATTGGCTACTATGGCAGAACAGCAAGAAGGAAGCCACCTCTTCAACCAGCCAATATCAAGTGGAGAAAAGATTTGGCCAGTGAGATGGTGGAGAGGCCACTAGCATTTTGGGACACTATCATATTCTCTTATGAATCCAAATTTGCTGTATTTCTGGACAGTGGTCAAATGTGGGTCTGGAGATTCTGGTGATCAAGAATTTGATGTGAAAAGATTGCTGTCAACAATAACACACAGCAGCTATTCTGTGATGGTCTGGGGAGCAATTTGGAGCAATGGTCGATCAGAGCTGGTGGTGTGTGAGGGAAACATAAACTCAGATAAATATGTGTCCATATTGTAGAAAGGAGTCCTTCTAATCTTCTCCAATGGTGAAATGATTAAAGAAGACTCTTTATTTATGGAAGATGGGGCGCTTTGACACATGACTAAAAAGACTCAAGGTTGGTTGAAAGAGAATGGCATTGAAAAGCTTCCATGGCCAGTCACAAGGTTTGAACCCTTTGAACACCTGTGAGGCATAATGAACAGGACACTTCATAAGAACAAGAAAGCATCTTCAAAGCCAGAACTTTTAAGATTACTGCATGAAACTTGGCAAGACGTCTACAGTTGAGCGAGAAGGAGTAAACATAATGTCGATAAGTACTCTTCCTTTTTTTACTAGTTTTATTCAATAAGTTTATAATGTACGCAGTGGATTTTACTAAATAATCTTATCAAACACAATTAACTTACGTTTGACATAAAAAAATGGTAATTTCTACTTGTATAGATAGGGGTAAATCTTACACTAAATTATTAATTCCCATAATGTTTATTTAGATATGTTGTAGGATTTGATGTGGTTATAATTTAGTCATTGATGATTTCCTTAGGTTTAGCATTTTCTATATATATATCAGAATTGTAATTTAGGTGTTTAATTTTAAAAAAATATATTCGTAATTTATATATTTTTATTCTTATTTTTATTTTTTATTTAATATGACTTTTAATATGTATTTTTAACTTTGACCCATAAATAATAATAAGATAAATAGCCTGAGGATGCACTGGTGGATTAGGTGTAGCCTTGATATACACCCCACTAGTGCAGAAACACGTGTAGCATTGATTAGAAATACATTCTTTCCCCACAGACCAATAACAGGTAAGTTATATATTTTTTCAACTAATTTTATTGTATTTCATAGTAGGTTATTTTTAATTGCTTATATTATTTTATTGGATGTAACTTTCTATGTGTATTCCATACAATAAGGTTATCCTAAAACAGGAGTTGCGGTTCTCTTGGCAAAATCCCAAATTTGTAATATATATATATATATATAAAACGGTTGAAATTTAATTGCAATGGCATGTTATAAGATGTGAAAGATGAGCAATGCATGAAGTTTTAAGGAAATATTTTTTTTTACCCATTACACTATACAATACCTTGCCTCAACGGGCAGGTGATAAAATCTTAAACCATGCAAAGTAAAAAAGTTAATTTCAGCCTGTGTGTTCATATTGTAATAGTAAACCATAGAGAGAAATGGTAATGTGCAGAGAAGACAAAGTGAGTGAGTGTGGGAAGTTGGGTCTCATAGCTGCTGACAGTAGATTTCATTTCTCATGCTGACCATTGCCTTTAGTAGCTGCCTTGGTTTGGATCATGATTCTAGCATTCTGCTTCCTAACTGATGGTAGCTGTCTCTGACTCTAGCTTGTCATTAACTGATTGAGATTGAGTTGTCATGAGCCGACTAATTCAGTTGTCACCAAGTCACTAAATTATTTCTTTATTTGTCAATGAATGACACACAGAGAGGGGACAAGACAATACAAAACATTTAGGTTTGGAGTTTATGACTTAATGGAAATTGGAAAAATGAAATCAAGAGATATAATGAAATCGTATAAAAATTTCTGTGATTATATTTTTGGGTTCAGTGTTCAACCTGCCGGTTTCTTTTTTTCTCCTTTTTCTGCTTATTACTTTTCCTTTCTGATTAGACCGGCTACAACAGCGCCGCCCCATTCACTTTCAACTTCCTTACAACATTTGTCCATCTTTTCACAAACGTACTTCGAGGCAGGCACCCCTTCTCCAGGCTAATCTTTTTAGATAGGTGGTAGGTAAAAAGACCAACCAATCCACGTCCAGATATCAAGTTGCCTGCCTCAATTCCTCTTCCACACTAACTGTCTTTTGCTTGCAGGCTCTTGCTTTTATAACTACCCAGAAGGAGAGACATATTGCTGAGAACAATAGATTTCGTTGGTGCTACTTGTTATCTTAATTCTAGTTTTTGGTGGCTTATAAGGGGTTAGAAGGGTCAAGTGGCGAAGATATTATTTTGCTTAGCGAAGGCATCCAGCAAATGTAAACTGCTGTCACAGAAAAACTATTGTTTTACTGTGAGAAAAGTGCTGTTCAAGTATTAATTTAAATTTGGCTATCTAGGATCAAATCTACAGCATGCCTGCAAGATCCACTACATATATATGTATATTTCTATAGATGTGTATGTATATATATATATATATATATATATATATATATATATATATATATATATATATATATATCTGATATGTATACACATATATATATATCTGATATGTATACATATATATGTATACATATATATGTATATATATATATATATATATATATATATGTATATATATATATATATATATATGTATATATATATATATATATATATGTATATATATATATATATATATATGTATATATATATGTATATATATATATATATATGTATATATATATATATATATATGTATATATATATATGTATATATATATATATATGTATATATATATATGTATATATATATATATATATATGTATATATATATATGTATATATATATATATATGTATATATATATATGTATATATATATATATATGTATATATATATGTATATATATATATATATATGTATATATATGTATATATGTATATATATATATGTATATATATATATATATGTATATATATATATGTATATATGTATATATATATATGTATATATATATATATATGTATATATATATATGTATATATATATATATATATGTATATATGTATATATATATATATATATATATATATATATATATATATATATATATATATGTATATAATATGAATGAGTGAGTATCATATGTGGAGACAGAGAGAGAGACTGTGTTGTGGTGAAGCGGAAGATATTAAAACAATGGCAATAAGAATGGAGAAGGAGGAGTTGACAATAAGCCAGGGATGAGGAGAAAGTATTTTATGAGGGAAGATTTATTAGTAAGGGAGAGAGAGAGGAGGGGGTGGTGGTGGTGGTGGTGGTGGAAAGACATGAAATTGACAGAAGGCCAAGGAAGGGAAACTGTTATGTGATGGTAAGTTGTCTATGAAGAGACATTAAGTAAATGTTGATGGTGAGCCAAAGTTTGAGAAAAATTTGTGATTGAGAGAAATCTTTTCCGATGGACACTGACTTTACTAAGGGATAGTTAAATATTTCAGGCTTTGCAAACAATCAGTTGTCCCTTATTCATTATATTTATTTATTTAGTTTCTTGTAACGCACAAATGGGATACTACTGTGTTTGGGGTTATTGGTCTTTAATAGTTTTTCTATTTGAGAGAGTGACAAAGGACCGTTGCTAATTTGGCACAGAACAAATAGCACAGGGGACTCCACTCAAAGAACATTGTTTCCTCTAATTTCCTGCCATTGTTTACATTCTTCACCAATGTAGCTCACCAGCACACGCAAACACACACACACACACACATGCATGCCTGCACTCACACATATGCATGCACACACATGCATGCATGCATGCACACATGCTAGTCTTTTGCATAATTCTCTTCTATTGAAATTCTGCTCACAAGATATTGATTAATTTAAAGGTAAGATATAAAGACACTAGTCCAAGGTACCACCGATGGCCCTAGGTACCCTTTATTTGCCCCGAGGTACCATCCATTCAGTGGGGTGAATCTGGAGGTTTATTGTTGTGAGATGAATTTGTTAACAACTTTTTATGTGTCACTGGCACCGGAGCCAGTCAGGCTGACCTGGCATCAACCATGTTCGGATGATGCTTTTTATGTGCCACCAACATGGGAGCCAGTCATGGGGCACTGGCCACAGCTACAATATTGGTTTTACTTGACTCAACATGTCCTCTCAAGCATATCATATTGCCCAATGCATCAGGGGTACTCTTAACTGGGCCAGACATGCATGGCTGTGATCTCACTTTAGTTGCCGGGTCTTCTCAATCACAGCATATCTCCAAAGGTCTCAGTCTCACTAATAACAAATAAACAGATTAAATGAACTGACCTCTTTAAAAATTTGATTCTGGGTATTGTTGATGGTTCCTGAGGATATTGTATATGATTCCATAACTTGGTAGATGTAGAGTCTAGTTTGGTGTAAGGGGTAAAGTGTTCCTTTGAGTAGTAGAACAGGATGTAGTATATAGACGGAGGCAGCAGATCATGGTAAATATTCCGTGGTGGCAGTTAGTGGGTGTCTCCTATGGAATGGGTAAAGAAACAAAGACAGAATAAAAATCTTTGCTAAGATTATCTTTCTCTATTGGCCTCAAGGGCTGCCTAAATATCTGGCAGAACAAAAGAGAAAGGACAGCAGAAACTGGAAATGCGTAAACAATAAAACAATAACAATTTACATAAAAGCATATTTGCAAAATCTTCACTGGGGATGGGTGGGGGGGACATCACCCAGGAGCAACTAAGGAGCCTCATAGATTCTGAGCCACCCTACTCACTGGGAGCACCATGGTGTATTGATCTCTATATTGATAGATTATTTGATTTAGTAGAGCCAGGCACTGGGGTCAATCATCTATGCCCTTCCTCTCATCCCCAAGAGGGAGGTCTTGTGTCAATGGGAGAAATGTATGTAACTTTAATGTCTAACACAGACACAAACAGGGTTAGAATACTTATTACTTTATAAGCCCCAGAAGAATGAAATGTAAAGTTGAGCTCAGTAGAATGTGAACTCAGAATGTAACAGTGAGTATGTAAATACTAAAAGGGTATTTTCTCCTGCATCCGACCAATTCTGCCATGTTTACTTCCATTTTGGCAAACACTTATTGGACATTTTTTCATGGAAACAGAAGGAAAAGAAAATATTAAGCTTATCAGATATAAGATGTCCAAATAAGTACTTGCTATATGTCATCATTCTAATTTTAAAATATAGAGGTCACATGACCTGTCACATGTGTTGCACTTCTTTGAATATTTGTCATCTTGTGATAAAGGCAATGGAGTTCAGCAACATTTATCTATCGCTATATGTATGTGTACACACACACACACACACACACACATGCACACATAATTATACGCAAGGAGTAGACCAAAAAAGACGTGGGGAGAAGTGCTGAGAAAGGGTCTTCTGCCACTGGATTTCATTGAGGAAATGACAAGGGACCAGGAGATGTGGCGATTTGTTGTACTTGATAAGACACATCAAGCTAAGTAAAGTAGCTCTTCTTGCACACATACAGGCTTGTCCTTTGCAGGTGCTGGTTTCACTTAAAAAGTACCCATGCTAGTGCTACATAAACGCCCCCATGTCAGTGACATGTAAATAGCACCCAGCATAATCTGTTAAGTGGTTGGCATAAGGAAGGGCATTCATCCGTAAAGACCATGCTACAACAGACAGTTGGAGTCTAGACACCACCCTCCTTGTCAACCCATCAACCGATGCCAGCATGAAGAGTGGACATTAAACAACAACAATGATGATGTGTGTGTGTGTGTGAGTATGTATGTATGTAGATACACACATCTGTGCGCACGCACACACACACACACGCACATGTATGGTTCATGTAAATGCTGTTGTAACTAAATGGTGAATGCAAAATTGCTCACTGAACTGAAATTTATTGGAGAAAGTAAACATGGATGCAATAATTAGTAAACCTCAAAGAAAAATTGGAGGTAATTTCATAGAATCACACGAAACTTTAGTTCCTTGAGTCACTTGTATAAATTGTAAATAGAAAATGAGGAAATAAATGTATGCTCCATTACGTTATGTATTAAGATAGATAGATAGATTGATAGATAACTATAGATAGATAAATATATAGATAGATGAATACACAGACAGGCAGATAGATATGTACAGATATATATGTACGTATGTATAGATAGATAGATAGAAAGATATAGAT
>NC_142941.1:1473234-1475734 GCF_046866305.1 Octopus bimaculoides
ATCACCTCCCCCCGTCCCCCCTCCTCCTCCTCCTACCACTCAGCTCAAGAGACCTTTAGGCTGTGACATTAATTGGATCTATTCTCTTTGCTATATACACACCTTAACAACTCACTCTGCAGACACACACATACATTAATATGCACATACATACACACACACACATACACACACATTTATATATATATATATATATATGTGTGTGTACATATATACGTACATACTAGCATGTATACACATGTAAAGTATATACACACACACATGGACACACACTATTAGGTGTAAGAAAACGCACTTCATATGTAGAGGTACTTACACACAAAACAGGCAAACACATTTGTAAATATATATATGTAAATGTATACATACATCCACATATATGTACATAAACATGTATCTTTGTATATATATATATATATATATATATATATATATATATATATATATATATATATATATATACACACACACACACACACACATACACACACACATTTCATTTATATATATGGGTATAAACCATACATTAATCATATATATATATATATGTGTGCATTTACACATACCCAAGACATGGAAAACATGCCTCCTCATACATATCTATGTATATATTCATTAATTCTCATTTTGCAAACAGTTACATATAGGTCTGCTTGTGCCAACGTGTGTGTGTGTGTGTTCTTTCGGGTGATCCAGTAGCCTCTTACCATTATGTTTCACTACTATGTAGCCGTCTCCTCAGACAGAGGGAAAAAAAATCATGATAAATGGAAGAACCACCTACTATGATAGTGGATCGACCAAAGTATACATGGCAGTTGAATGGTTGTATGGTGAGTAAGTGTGTGTTGGGGGGAGGGCTTCTGATTCCCCATGGTACTTACATGGACACCTATAAGTGCACACAAACACATAGACAAGTCTTCAACTCAGAGTCAGCAGAAAAGTTCAGTTAGCTGAAAGATTGAGAAGCAATGCCCACTATATTTTCAGAGGTAGCAATTACTGGTACCTGTTGAAAGGGAAGTATTTGGTGACAAGTTACCAACTTCTAGGATATTATTTTCTACTCCAGGCACAAAGCCCGAAATTTTTAGGGAGGGGACCAGTCAATGAGATTGACCCCAGTACACAACTGGTACTTAATTTATCATCAATGATGGAGAACCAACAAATTATAAACCCTTTTCACATCTTTGTACCTTTCAATCCATCAAGCAACCATTAGCTTTCTTTTATCTTGCATCTCAGTGAGTGGGTCTTTCGATTGTCTTTCTATTGTTTTGGGAGAGGAACCAGCTGCACATCACAAAAACTCCAGAACAACGGCTTCCTTTTTTTTGTTGTTTATAAATATCATATATATATATATATATATATACACGCACACACACACACACACAAACAGGTAAAGCCAGATGGTAAGAGAGAAAGAGAGAAAAGTGGAGGATAGTGAAAGGCTGTGTGATATTGGTGAAGTTATATACACCCATTTCTGTAGAGATTCTGTATGTCTTAAATCTTATCTCTGGAATTTAGGAATGGGGATCAAAACTGAGCAGCTGGTCCCAGTATGTTGACAGTGTATTTAATGTCTCCATTGAGGATAGAACTTACGATAAGTGGTGTCATGGAGATGCGACAACAGGTGTGTTACTAAATCAAAACGCTTGCACACACACACACACACACACAGAGTTCTGTCTGTACCTGTCTAATATATATATTTGCCACCACAGGTTTGTCCCACTGGAGAGATTTAGTATGTGTGAAGAGAAGGTTGGGGGAGAGAGAGAAAGAGAGGCAGAGAGAGATAAGAGGAGGAAGTGGAAAAAGAAGCTGATGATGATGATGATATTGATGGTGGTGGTGGTGGCAATAATGATGGAAGAGCCTCTGGGAATCCCAAAACCAAATTACAAAGACACAAAATGAGGAATGATGGAGTTAAAGTTGTTTTAAGAATGAAAATATATCATTGTCTTAAGAGACAATGATATATTGGACGACTGTTACAGCTATAACAATGGTGGTGGTGGTGGTGGGTTGTGATGAGGATGAATGTGATGATGTTGATGATGCTGATAGTGGTATTGATGATGATGATGAGAATGATGAAGATGATGATAAACTTACATTACTTTACAGATGTAGAAAAAAATACCTAATCGTCATCTGTCTCAAAACACATCACTGCACGAATCTTCGAAAAGAATAAAAAACAAAACCATTAAACAACAGAATGTTTCTTAATCCTTGCAAGAAAATATTTCCCATCAACCTAAAAAAAAAAACACCAGATATTTTTCAACAAAAAGCTAAGATGACTAAAAAAAACCCACTCTGGTAAGTTCTAGCTGGCAACCCAACGTTGATAACATCGTCAAAAAACTACAATAGAATTAGTGGCACTGCTGTTGCCAAAAAATTGACTTGGATCTCTTGAAAGGAAAATGTTTAGAAAAAATAATTCTACATTGAACCAACTTCACCAATCAAA
>NC_142941.1:1493234-1498234 GCF_046866305.1 Octopus bimaculoides
ATCACATTTTGCTTGTACATTTTGCTTTGGCACCATCCTTGCAGATGTATCCCCCTCCTCACACTAACTACTTCCCACTTTGTTATGGCACCAGCACTAATGAGGTTACTTTACAGCCTGCAAGACACATTACTATTTCTTATTTCTTTATTGCCCACAAGGGGCTAAACACAGAGGGGACAAACTGGTACTTAATTTATCAACCCCGAAAGGATGAAAGGCAAAGTTCCTATAAATTTAGTACTCAACCTCTGCTCCCTCCCTCTCTATGCTTTTCATATGTTCACAAGATACTGAGAGATACATGGCCAACCTCTCAAAGGGATCTTTCTTCCTCAGGTCTCCCTTTCTTTCCTACCTTCTTCTCCTCCTCCGTCTCTCCTTCTCTCCATCCCACTACACCTGAAAATGGGCTATGAGTACTATCTCTCTGCCACAAATTAAAATTTAAACAAAATAAACCAAAATAAAATTTAAACAAAATAAAAAGGGGTCAGACCCTCTGACCCCTTCCCAAGACAATCCAGTACCTACTCCTAATTATAGCTGATATGAAAGTCTCAAGTCAGTAAATGGTTGGTGGTGGGTGGGGACATATCTACCAATTCTATGGTGATTCCTCTTGACTTCAAATATATTTCCTCTTAGACTCATCAAAGACCCCATAACTTGTCTTAGAACAGCCTTTTAGGTTTGTTACCCCCTTTTCATCCTTGGCAAAACAAGTCACACAAGAAGCCAATTCTATCACATTGTAAACTTGTTGAGGTTGTAACTTTATAAAGATGGGGTGGTCGTGTGGATTGCCATGTTGAGGAAGTACAGATCGAGGACAGGGTCTCTTCAGATGTTGAATGAATAAAATGTACAGGCGGATGTTGTGCAGATGAGAAGTACAAATAATTGTTCATCACCTGAACACCAGAGACCAGGTACAGGCAGGATTGACATCAAGGTGAGTGTAACGGAGTGGTTGACACTCATTGAGTAACACCTGTCGATGTAATGAACATGATGGATGTACATCGGGATTTCCTGATGTCCACAGTCAAGGTGTTAAATATTAACATGGCCACATAACATAATCATTATCATCATCACTATCATTATCATCATCACTATCATCATTGTCATTGTCATCATCATCAGCATTGTCATTGTTGTTGTTGTTGTCGTCATCATCAACCACTCATGAAAGCAACCTACCACTGTAGTGTTGTTTGTTGTTGTTGTGGCCATTTTGATAAAACTAGTAATAAGTATTATTTATAAACTGTATATGCTGATGATGGTCTCTCATCTCTCTCTCTCTCTCTCTCTCTCTCTCTCTCTCTCTCTCTCCCCCCATAAGTCATCTTGTTTCTTAACACTTCTCCCCTACATCACCTGTACAATTATCACACACCACTGCCTGTATCGATGCCACATGCTACCTGTAGGTTTCACATGTTATCACCTACATGTTATCCTATCACCTGTTAAGATATCACATAAAACTGCACAGTTGCCACACCAGTGAAATAACAGCACATCCACTGAGTCTGAACTTGATCATATAATGCTTTACATGCATAAACATGTCTGTCTGTATATCTGTCTGTCTGTCTGTGTATCTATCTATCTATCTATCTATCTATCTATCTATCTGTCTCCCCATCTCTCTCTATCTCTCTCTCTCTCTCTCTCTCTCTCTCTCTCTCTCTCTCTCTATATATATATATATATATATATATATATATATATATATATATATATATGTGTTATACATCATCATCATCATCTTCGTTTAACGTCCGCCTTCCATTCTGGCATGGGTTGGACGGTTTGACTGAGGGCTGGTGAACCAGATGGCTGCACCAGCTCCAATCTGATCTGGCAGATTTTCTACAGCTGGATGCCCTTCCTAATCCCAACCTCTTCGATATATATATATATATATATATATATATATATAGTTATATATTTTTAATTCGTTTATGGTAATGTTAGGGATATGCAAATAAAGCTTCTTATTCTATTATGCTGGCTACTGTCTAATGATGCTGACTACTGTCTAATGATGCTGACTTGTGAGTCACTTTCTTGGGGTTGCATCATGGTTGTACTGATATAATGTAGGGTGAATATAATAATGACAATTTTTGAAATGAATCAATGACGATGATTAACTGGATGGCCATGGATAATACGGACCCTACTGTACTAATCCCAAGGATACCAACTCTGATGTCAAAATGATGTGAGTTGTGGAAACATACGTAGCAATGAATTAGATATTTATAAATTTCATCCTAGAATTATTGTTATAATTTTATATAAATACACACACACACACACACACACACACACACACACACACACACACATACACATACATATGTGTAAACATATTTAGTGATACTTGTTTATTCATTCGTTCAATTACTTGTTTAAGTCATCAGGCCGTGGCCATGCTGGGGCACCACACTGTTCTGTTGAATGAATCGAACCCAGTACTTATTTTCTTTTCTCTCAAGCCTGTTACCCAATCTGTTGATCTCTTTTGCCGAACCACTAAGTTATGGGGACATAAACACACCAACACCAGCTGTCAATCAGTGGTGGGAGACAAACATAGAGAGACACACACACATATGAGGGGCTTCTTTCAGTTTCATCTACCAAATCTCCTAACAAGGATTTGATCAGCCTCAGGCTATAATAGAAGACACTTGTCCAAAGCGCCATGCCATGAGACTGAACCTGGATCCAGGTGGTTGGGAAGCAATATCTACATACATACCAACTTACATCCCCAAATACTATACATCATAAGAATATACAACAGGTGGTACCATCCACCCCACCACTGATTAACATAAGCAGTGTGTATTTGAGACAATGAGTGAGTCATTATGTGGTCCCTCAACCTTCCAGAAACAACCAAACATTACTAAATTTATGCAATTTCTTTTATATATATATATATATATGTTTGTGAGTGTGTATATATGTATATATATATGTATATACATATATATATATATATATATATATATATATATATAACTTATTGACAGACCGGTCACTGATCAATCTTATATATATATATATGTATGTATATATATATATATATATGAGAATGTGTATCTGTATACCTATATACACGCATACACCTACACACACATACACACATACTCACACACATATTAGTGAGTGCAGATTTCTGTATTGTGTCCACATGGTTTTCTAGCTTTACGGATTCAGCTCCCTGCCACAAGAAATGGCACATATTTGGAATCAAGGTAATCCCAGGAGTTTTGGTATGTTACTTTGGTTCACTGGTATCCAGCACAAATTTGAACCAGCGTTAGAACCCTTTAAGTTCTAACAATCAGGAAAATATGGACAGAGGAATAATACAATGGCAGTTGAAATACAGAAGGTAAAAAACCTTGAATGTGAATCGGAGAATTGTATTTAACCTGTTCAGAAATGTAACTGAAGATCATTGACAATAAAATATATCTTTGGAAGTCTTGTAACTCTTAAATTTGCTCTGGCAGTGAAATATTCTTTAAGTTGGTTTGGAATGAGATGAGTCTTAGTAGCAATTTTATTATTGATAATGGAACATAGAATGATTAAGTTTACTTATACCAAGTTGTTTCTCCAAGAAAAAGTTCTTTTATATGATGAACCGACATAATTTTTCTTCGAAATGTTTTTTTCAAATTGGAATGTGTAAATGGCAAAAATTATATTTACTTTCATTGAAGAGATGTTAGAAAAATTGTAAAACATCGATAGCAAGACAGAAAGGTGGCAAAACACGATCAGAAATGAGGAGAAATGAGATATTGAATAAAACTCAAAATCAGGAAAGGGAAAATCCTGAGGAACAGAGCAAAAAAAGGTGAGAAAACATCGAGAAACGGTTTGACTCCTCATGATCCAATGAAGTTTTAAGCTGGACACATCACTAAAAACCACTGATACTAACATTGCAGAAGATCTAGGGAAGTTTTGACTCCAAAATTTTGTCTGATAAATTCTAATTTTGTAAATAAAGAATAATAGATGTTATCTCATTTCTCCCTTTTTATGAATTCTCCAGTTTTATAGGCTTTAAACTGAAATTCTAACAATAAGCTATTGGAACAAAACTCAAAGTGTAACAGGCTTTTGGTTTTCTATATTTATATATGTATATAGATGCACAAACACACACACTTATATATGTTTTATATATATATATATATGTATATATATATATATATATAAAATGAGATAGATTCTCATGAAAATTTATGTCTATAAAGCAAAAAAGTACTCAGTACATACAAACGTGTGTGTTTGTGTGTTGGTGTGTGTGTGGGTGTGCATTTCTGTGTGCATATGTGCATACGTATATGTGTGTATAACATTAGAAGCTGCTGTTCCTCTTGTTATAAATGTGAAGTTCATATTTTCCAATAATTTAGAAGAATTTGCTTGAATTATAGGAAACAAACTTCAGAATTACAGTAAGAGAAACATGACATTATTTACATATATATATATATATATATACATACACACACACACACACACACACACACACACACACACACACACACACACACACATAAATATATATACATATATATAAATGTATATACATACATATACATATATATATATATATATATATATATATATATATATATATACATACAAATACATACATACATATATATATAAATATACATGAATATACATACATATATATATATATCTATATATATATGTATATATATATACATACATAAATATATATACATACATATACATATAGATATATATATATATACATACATATACAAATATAGATATACATACAAATACATATATATATTTAAATATATATACATATATATACATATATATAAATATATATACATATATATATATAAATATATATACATATATATATATAAATATATATACATATATATATATATAAATACATATATATATAT
>NC_142941.1:1500734-1503234 GCF_046866305.1 Octopus bimaculoides
TGTGTAACAAACTCTGCTCTTCTCCAACTTCTCTGTGTCTGTGTGTTTGACTTGACACACCCTGCGGACACCCCACACATCTCCTACTTAACCAACATACACACTGATTATACATACATCCTCATGAAGGCACACTAGCAAAATACACACATGCACGTCCACACTATGTATATAGATCTATGCATTCATAAACATGCACTTACACATACACCAAAAAAAACCTATACACGCAAAAAACATATATACATATATATACATATATGCATAAATATATGTGTGCGTGTGTGTATTTATGGCATGTGTGTATATATGAGTGCATGCCTAAATATGTATGTGCATGTTTACATGTGTGTGTATAAATATAGGAATTGGCAGGTGTGAATGGAAGGACCCTACAGACGAGTTGGTTATACATTTCTCAGAAGCATGTGAACTATATAAACACGCATACTAATGAATATATATACTTACATATGTGCAAACAGTCACACATACTTATATACATACATACATACATACATACACATTGATTTTAAACAATGGAAAGCAGAGAAGAACAGATAGATAGATAGACAGACAGACAGACAGATAGATAAATAGATGGATATAGATAGACAAACAGACAGATAGATAGATAGATAAAGAAATAGATGGATAGATATAGATAGATAGACTGATAGATAGATAGATAGGTGGATAGACAGATATAAATATGTACCACCCTACCACGTGTGTGTGTATATATATATATATATATATATATATATATATACATACATAGAGAGAGAGTGAGAGCAAGAGCAAGACAGACACACAGATAGATGCATAGTCAGACAGGCAAGCAGGCAGACAGACATAGATAAATAGATAGGTGGATATACATATGTACCACTCTACCAAGTATATATATATATATATATATATATATACATACGTACATATATGTATTCACACACATATGTATGCATATATAAACATATCCAAACGTGTGTCAGTATTGTGGATTATTTCCTCAGCTCAAGTTCTCATGCATTTACCATTAATCAGCTCTACTCATTAATCAACTGACAATACTCACCAACGAGTACTCAAGTCAGCTGAATGAAACCTTTGGGTACGACACTAAATAATCATGTTTAACATCACACACAGTCTACATACTTTTAACACACGTGTGTATATTGTGGCGTTTTGTCCAATAGATTAATAGAAAAACCATAGATAGGTATTATCTATCAACAGAATGATGTGTGTGTGTATTTAAGTGAGGTTAGCCATCATCGGTCAGTTTGACAATGGCTTGACTAGCCAAAACTTCAAAGTCACTGTCAACAACACCCTTAAGAATAAACTTGTACTCAAGAAAAGTATAGAGTAATGCATCAGGTTCATGTAAAACTGTTTTACTGATTTTTTCATATGTATCTCTCTCTCTCTCTTTCTATATATATATATATATATATATTTTTGTAAGCCATTTTTTAGGATTCTTCATTTCAGGTTCCTGGGTGAACCTATGCATATAACCACAAAATGACGTATGGAATGTACACGTTCAAAAACACACTCGCGCATAAACTGTAATGGGACACATGCTCCCTCAGTTTATATATATATATATATACATATATATATATATATATATATATATATATGTGTGTGTGTGTGTGTGTGTGCATATACTTGACAAGCTCCTTTCAGTTTCTGTCTACCAAAATCACAACACTTTGGTTGACCCAGGGCCATAGCAGAAGACACTTGCCAAAGGTACCATACAGTGGGATTAAACTTGGAACTATGTAGTTAGGAAGCAAGCCTAGTTTTATTTTAATAATTTTGATGCGACACTTGTTCTATTCTATTTCTCTTTTGTTTCCTCTCTCTTCCTTTCTCTAATTCCTTTTTTCTCCCTTTTTTGTTTATCTTTCTTTATATTTATAGTTTTGTGTGTGTCCATTTGTCTGTGTGTGTCTCCTAGACTTCACATCATGTGAATGTTGTAAACGAGCATTGTCCTCGTACAACAAATGCTCTTAATTGCCAAACTTCTGAGTAAACATGTCCAGCAATGGGGAAATATTGTGTTGCTTGGAAACAGGTGAGGATTGGTGACAGCAAGAGCATCTGGCTGCAAGAACATCTACCGCAACAGATTCTCCCTGACCCATGCAAGCATGGAAAAGGGGATGCTGGAAATATTGATGATGATGATGGTGGCAGTGAATCAAATTTCATCTGACTGAATCTGATGACAATTCAACAGAAATAAATGTATTCCCAAATAGTCACTGAATTAGTGCCTCCATCATTATTGTCATTGTCGTAATTACCTGTATCCATCATCAACACTATCATCAACCTTTATTACAGTTGCCATTCCCATCGTCTCATTATTATCTATCATCATCATCATCATCATCTACTCTATACTTAATTACTACCAATTCAATTCACAGCAACCTCCTGACTCTCCTCTACATCTAGTCCCACTACCCACCCC
>NC_142941.1:1508234-1510734 GCF_046866305.1 Octopus bimaculoides
ATGTACAAAATGCATTCCGTAAGTTGTCCTTAGAAGATTGTTAAATGACAAATTTTTAATTTTTAATTTCAATTTGTAAAGAATGTTTACAACTCTGTCAGTAAAAGCAGACATTTTGTTTCACTTCATCGTTTCCTGCATAAATTAGAATATTTTTAGCTTTTATTCAGTTATTGATATGGCAATACTGATGACGGTGTCAAGTATTTAGAGGGTCTCTCACAACTTTGCTATTGGAAAGAACCATGTATACCATGCCTATATACTATATATATATATAGGCATTAGGAAGGACATCCAGCTGTAGAAAACCATGCCAAATCAGACTGGAACCTGGCACAGCCTTCCAGCGTGCCAACCCATGCTAGCATGGACAACGAACATTAAATGATGATGACGATGATGTATGTATGTATGTATACGCGAGGAGTTGCTTAGAAGTTCCTGGGTTTGGGTAAATGAAAATACAGGAGGATCAGTTAATTCTGATTTTATTCAACATATCCCCCTCCTCTCAGATTCACACACTTATTGCAATGGTTCTTCAGTTTTTCTCAGACCTTTAAAAGAACTCAGATGGTTGGGCATCTAATCAAGCCTATGTTTAGCCCCCTGTAGGCAATAAAGAAATAAATATTCTCTCTGCTTGAAGGCAGGGGGGAGCTGGCAGAGACGTTAGCATGCCAGTCGAAATGCTTGCTGGTATTCCATCTGTCTTTACATTCTGAGTTCAAATTCCGCCGAGGTTGACTTTGTCTTTCATCCCTTTGGAGTCGATAAATTAAGTACCAGTTGTGTACTGGGGTCGATCTAATCGACTGCCCCCCCCCCCCTCCACCAAAATTTTGGGCTTTGTGCCTTGAGTAGAAAAGAATATTCTCTCTGCTTTACTTATCCAAAAGAGTGGGATTTTTTTACACTACAACATGTCCCCAATCATCATGGTCCCTCGTCAGTTATTTTGTGAGGTTCAGCATCTTGAAATCAGTTTTCCCCATTTCGTCCCCTGTGTTTCTTGCTCTTCCCTTCCACGGGCACTGACCCCATTCACTGCTCAGCACTTTTTTTTTATGCAGCTGTCATTAGCCGTATGCATCACATGTTTTACATGTTGGACTGTTTTATTCAAGCACACAGCAGACATTACACAACCAGCCGAGGAGCAGGCTTGCCTCACGCCTTTCTAGCCTTTGCTCTGTATCAAAGCAGACAGTGAAGCCTTGACGCACTCCTGTCACTCGATCTTTCATCTCAAACTGTCCACATAAAAGTACTAGGATTAATTCATTGGACTATATATATATATATATATATATATTTATGTGTGTGTGTGTTTGTGCCCCCTCCCCACCACTGCTTGACAGCCAGTGTTAGTGTGATTATGTGCCTGTAACTTAGTGGTTCAACAAAAGAGACTGATAGAATAAATACCAGGCTGAAAAAGAAAAAAGAGATAGTAGTGGGGGTCAATTCATTTGACTAAGAATTCTCCAGGGCAGTGCCCCAGCTTCGCCACAGTCTAATGACTGAAACAAAACGAACCAGATAAACGAACCAGATAAACGAACCAGATGTGGTTTGCTGTGTCTGTGTGTACGAGTGGTCCTGTTAGTTGTTCCCTGCAGATGGAACCCCATTGCAATGACACTTGCAGGCTCTGTCCCCTTCACATGTAGGCCTCTACATGTAAACACTTCATCCGGCATAATTAGTGTTTGTTACTGAACTTCCTGCCATCAGTGGTGGCCAGATTAGAGGTCGGTCAGTCTTTAAACCAAACAGTTAACATGTGAAACTATTGTGTCCAACTGGACATGTTTATTTACACACACACACACACACACAGAGCATCATCATCATCATCATTATCATCATCAACACCACCGGCATCACCATAACTGTCACAGCCCCCCCCCCCTCACCAGCACCATCGCAGCCACCACCACCATCACCACCATCACCACCACCACAACTACATGGAACATTGCCATTGCAGCCCCTTTGTCTTTACGTCACCTCATCCTTCTTTCTTCCAGCTCTTCTGCCTTCACCTAACCCCACACACCCTCCTCCTCCTCCTCCTCACAACATTCTCAAACTTTTTTGTAACCTTTTTCTCCTCGTTTGACAAAAATCTATTTTTCATTCTGGCATCAGAGAACAATCACACACACACACACACACACACATGCATACACACATGTACACATGCACAAGTGTGTGTATGTATGTTAGTACGTGTGTGTGAGTATATATATATATATATATATATATATATATATATATACATACATACATACAGAGAGAGAGAGAGAGAGAGAGACATATGAACATGCATACTTACAAAGATGCATACACACACACACACACACACATTTAGATATATTTATATATATGTGTGTACATATGCCACATGTGCATACATTCACAGTGCCACGACAAACACACAGAAATGTGTGTGTATTCGTACATGCATGTGCATTGTTTTAGAAACCCCTTA
>NC_142941.1:1515734-1573234 GCF_046866305.1 Octopus bimaculoides
ATCAAACACTGCAACATGTTTTGTCTGGTGCTCTACCAGTTCTGCCACCTGAGTCCATTAAATGGCAGACAATACTATATGTAATATAGTTCCTAACTGAACTTCAGACAAGATAGTCATGGTTGGATCAAGGTCGATTTGGAGTTAAACAGCAACAACAACAAGGAACACATCCCAGTTATAATGAATAATTCACTCCAGTCTCGTAACAGTTAACATCTCCCCCTGGTGGACAAATTAGGAATTACTCTGAGAGTTTTTGCAGTCAGAATATGAAGCCACTGGAACCAGCACCCTGATGGATGGGTCCCCATTCATAGAGATAGATAAAGAGTACCATTTCCACCCTGTATCCACCCTTACCCAAGGCTGCGCTTACAGTGCAAAATAATTCACTGGGGACCCTGTATTTATTCATTGGCAGCAACCTCCAGACCACAGCATACAGTGAGGCTCCCTAAACTCATAGGGACTCTAAGCAACTGTCCTGTGTGCCCATGCCTGAAGGGGACTCTGTCGTTGTCTTCGCTACACCATCCAGACAATATTGGAAGGGTTTTGTAAAATCGGACACCATTCCAATATTGCACAGGAACCACTAAACTAACTCTACATTAGCATTACAACAACACTACACTGCTGCTACCCCATTGCTACACCACTCTGCAACTACATCAGAAACTGTGCCAACATTCTTACATTTTTTAAAAAATCAATTAAAATTTATTTTAAGACCAAATTTTTACTCTAAGACAAAAAACTCCCATTTTTTGCCTATTTTTCATCTCAACTATTTTAGCTCCCTTTTTTCTCCCCGCCCCACCCGCCTTCCTCCCCTCCTTCTTTTATCTGCCCCTACTCCTCTCTCACCTACCCCACCACCTCTCCTCCCTCCTCTCTAATCTAATCGGTAGAATCCTTATTAAAAGCTAATGGAGTCAGGGAGAATGTAATTAAACTAGCAGTTGCCTGCAACTTAATTGTACAACTGCCGTTTATCTCATTACACTGCTGCTGCTGTTGCTGCTGCTGCTGTTGCTGCTGCTTCATTGCTGGTGGTGCCACCATACTGTAAATGGCATACCTGAAAAAGATGGGGTGGTCATAAGTGAAGCCCCTTTGGTCACAGCCTCAGGTGGAGGAGGATCGACCGAGGACTAAACATTAACCCCTAACGCCAGGCAATATGAAAGGCAACAACACTGTTCTTGCACTCGCCAAACTGCTTGAGGACGAGAGCCTGAAAATATCTGCAGCAAGAGACGAAGGTTCTGGTAGATCTAGCTTTACCAAAGTTTCCCTAAGAGTTATTAAATGGGAAACAGAGAGACCGAATGCGTAGGAAAAGGGTGCTGTTAATGCCTGTTCCCACAATGGATGAGGTTGCCCTGCCTGGGGATGACACTCACTGTGGTATGTTTCAGATACCAGCTCCTCTGGCCCCTGTGCCGGTGGCACATAAAAAGCACCCACTACACTCTCTGAGTGGTTGGTGTTAGGAAGGGCATCCAGCTGTAGAAACACTGCCAGATCAGACTGGAGCCTGGTGCAGCCTCCTGACTTCCCAGACCCCAGTCGAACCGTCCAACCCATGCCAGTATGGAAAGCGGACGTTAAACAATGATGATGATGATATATATATATTGAGGCAGAGAGAGAGAGAGAGAGAGAGTATGTGCGTGTGGAGTTCACAATTATGCAGAGAACAGAGAGCTGGACATGAGATATGGACTTCAGATAATGGTTGAGAGATTTGTGTGTTGTAGTGGAATAGGTTCTGTGCTTTGTGCATTAGTAAATGATGGTGGAGATGGTCCTGGCTGGATTGAAAAACTTTGCAGTTGTAGATGTTGTAGATGTGGTGGTGGTGGGGAATTATCAGGCAGGTGTCTTTGATAAGTAGGAGTTTAGTAAGGTACGTTTACATCTGTCTGCCAATCTGTCCATCTATCTGTCTGATTCCCTCTCTCTTTATATAAATACATACATAGATATATATATATATATATATATATATATATATATATATATATATATATATATATATATATGTATGTATGTATATCATCTGTTCATATAATTTTGATATCTATCTATCTATCTGTATGCATACTTACGTACATACATACATACATATATATATCCATTCATCCATACATATATGTATTATGTGTGTGTGTGTGTGTATGTGTGTTTGTATGTCAGCCTGTTTTCCTCCATAACTCTAGATTAACTTTCACACTTCAGTCCCCACAGTAAGAAATAATTTTATTGCTACAGATTCCAATCCTGTATTGTTATTTCATAATTACTTTTATCTCAACCATTTCACTTCATGGCTG
This sequence comes from Octopus bimaculoides, assembly GCF_046866305.1. Lineage (NCBI taxonomy): Eukaryota > Metazoa > Mollusca > Cephalopoda > Octopoda > Octopodidae > Octopus > Octopus bimaculoides. The sequence continues at coordinate 1,518,077 of NC_142941.1, forward strand.
TGTCACCTGTCTTTGATTAATACACACACACATGTATCCATGCACTTCTATACACACATACACATACACATACATACGGACAATCATATATGCATACATACACTACTATACACACATAGATACATACATATAATCATATATACCTACATACACAGCTAGACTCACATAGATACATATATATACATATATAAATATATATCTTTATATACATACTTCTATATGTACATACACACACCTTCCATACATGCATACATATATACATATATACTCACTTATACACACCTACATCCGTATATATCTGCCTACATACATGTATATATACATACATACACACCTACACACATATATAGACATTTTGCCATTACACATACACACACACACAAATACACATGCCCCCCCCCCCCAGTCGCCTTTCCCCAATCTCTGACAGAGGAGGTCACCAGTGTTACTTCATTAATTTCACATGGATTTAAGGTTGGGGTAGGTTGGTGGGAGTGGGGAGGAGACTATTAACACCTCTCACTTGCACTGACAGAAGCAAAACAGACAGGAGCTTGTGTGTGTGTGTGTAAATGCCGTAGATTAATTATTCTGCAGAAACAAATACAAAGAACCATTGTAGTAGTAGTAGTAGTAGTAGTAGTAGCAGGAGCAGCAAGAGGTGTCGTGGAAGGTGATAGTTGTGGTGTGGTGATAGTAGTAGTGGTGGTGATGAACATCATATATACATATAGACACACATGCATACATACATACATACATACATACATACATTATATATATACATAAATGTAGAATGATAGAATGAGTGCTCAACACCACATTGGTAGATAAATAATTTCTTTATTTGTGAATTAAGGCTGCCATTGTTTTCATGTTAAGAAGAGTAGGAGAATATCCAAGTATCTTAACAATTTTTCAAGCTGATCACTCGGAGAAAGGTGTTTGCCTCCATTTTGAAATGCAAAACCAGCAAAACTATGTATGTATGTATATACTGATATAGGGTGAAATTAAGAATTAACAATTAATAATTTCACCAAGTAGTTCGGTATGTTAAAAGAACCATTATCGGTAAACTTATACAAAAATTTTATAATTATAAGCCCTGAGAGAAATGCTGGACATAAGAAGCATTGGATGAGGCATGCAAGAGAGACGTTTGCGCTGGTATGGTCATGTACTATGGATGGATGAGGGGAGTTGTGTGAAGAAGTGCCACTCCCAAACAGTGGAAGGAATCTGGGGTAGAGGGAGACCCAGGAAGACATGGGATGAGGTAGTGAAGCAGGACTTTCGAATGTTGGGCCTCACAGAGGCAATGACAAAAGACAGAGACCTCTGGAGGTATGCTGTGACTGAGAAGACCTGGCAAATAAAGTGAGTACACAGCTGTAACCTACACCAGTGTCACATAACCAGCCCCAGCCCATTCAAAAGTACCTTGGATTGTAAGGTGACCTGCTGTGCTTGAAGAGACCTATTGAGTCAAGTACATCAACATCAAAATGGAAATCAAATGGAAATTGTAGTTGTGATATCCATACCGGTGGCATGTAAAAAGCACCATCCAAACATGGCCGATGCCAACACCGCCTTGACTGGCTTCCATGCCAGTGGCACGTAAAGAGCACCAATCATGGCCGTTGCCAGCCTCCTCTCGCTCCTGTGCCAGTGGCATGTAAAAAGCACCCACTACACTCAGAGTGGTTGGCATTAGGAAGGGCATCCAGCTGTAGAAGCACTGCCAGATCAGACTGGAGCCTGGTGCATGGAAAACGGACGTTAAACGATGATGATGATGATGTGTGTGTGTGTATGTGCATACTTGTATTTGTGTTTGTTCCCCCCACCCCTTGTCAACCAATGCTGGTTTGTTTATGTCCCTGTAACTTTTTGGCTTGGTAAAAATAGATTGAAAGACTTAGAATGAATACTAGAATTGAGCAAACTCTTTAACACGTTGCTCCAGCATGGCCACAGTGCATTGACTGAAACAAATACAGCACTAGAAGACTATAACCAGTGGAATATATGACTCTGAGATAAACAATATTTAATTTGAAAATCTAAAATCTCTAGAAATCTGTGAATTCTGTGAATTGGAGAGAAACAATTGTGTTTGGTTTGTGTCTCAGTTGATCTGTTCCTTGTTGTGAAGTCAATATTAGATGGAAAAACAAAAAAACTGTTATCACTTAGTGACAGTGGTGGTGGCAGTGGTGCTGAGGTGTAGTAGGAGAGGTGGTGTGGGTCATAACCAGGCTGACCTTTTTTAATTAAATGTTTGTTAACGATGCAACAAGGAACAATGAAATTTTCTCCAGAAAAAAAAATGCAAAAAATACAAAACAGATTTATCATCTTGTTTTGTTTACTTGTGTTTATTTTCTGTTGTTGATGTTGTTGCTGTTACTGATGTCTTTTTGATGTTTATGCTATTTTTTTCTCATTTTTTTTCCATTTCTTAATCTTTATTTATAAAATGTTTCTTCTCTATTTCATTGGTTCTTGTCATATTTTCCTCAGCCAATCACATCACAGATTTTTAAGCAGCCAATCAGATTTGACACTGTCATTGACTGAGTTTTCTGTTTAATTTTTTTTATGCTGTACATTTGTTGTTTTATGTTTGAGTTAAATGTTCTTGTTGTTGTTGAGCTTGAGATCAGCCTGATTGAGCACACCTATGATCAGAAACATTCCAACTATGGCCATACCACCTGTGTTCTTAGATTCACAGTTTCTAGAGTTACAAAGGTAGAATGAACAGCAGCCACCTACAGGCTCCCTTAGAGTGTGTGCCCAACGTAAACAATGGACACACAAAGGGTGTATTTGGGACCACAGACTGGTTTATTGCCCCTGAGCCACCGGCACAATAAACTCTAAGAGTACCTGGAAAATAGATTATCTTAAATGCTGACACAGCTCCCTATAAATAGCTGATTGTTTTTGCTCGTTAGGGGACTAAATTAGCAATGGTAGAGTTGATAGTAATAAGAACAGGTTGGAGAAAGTTCAAGGAGATATTACCTGTGCAGGTAACAAGGGGCCCTGTCTTTTCTCCTGTCTGTTCTATACCCTCTGTACTAAAACAACTGTAACTGTGAAGTGAATACTCATGTCATACAGATAGAGTACCTCATTTCTCTGCTCCAGTATGGTCACTGTACTGTACCAAACTGGGTTGTGTTTTCTTTTACAACAAACAGATTGACTCCAACAGAACTGATTATTTCCTTGACCTTGACTAAGGCCAATCCAACTGGACACCTGGACTGGGCAGTCTAAGTCTTAACCCTTTTGATACCAGACTGCCTCACACCATCCACTGTTCTTCGATACAAGCTTCCTGTTTTTAATTGATTTAAATTAAAAACCTTTCATGAAAATTTCATCATCATCATCATTTAACGATTTGTTGTCCATGCTGGCATGGGTTGGACAGTTTGACTGGGCTGGCACACTGGAAGGCTGCACCAGACTCCAGTCTGATGTGGCATGGTTTTCTACGGCTGGATGTCTTTCTTAATGGCAACCACTCCAAAAGTGTAATGGGAGCTTTTACATGCCACTGGCAGGGGTGCCAATTTGCATGACACTGGTATCTGCCATGACTGCAATTTTGTTCGGCTTGATGGGTTTTCTTCTTCTCAAGCACGACATAATGCCAAAGCTCTTGGTCATTGCCTCCACAGGGCCTGACACTTGAAAGGAGCTCAGAAACTTTGCCTCCCAATCACCAGATTACTAATGGCAAAAGTCACTTTCCTCAGTTCTTCATTATTTTCAAAATTTACTAGAATAAAGAAACAGAATATTTCAACAAACATTAAAGATGTCTGACCATCTTCTGGTTGGAACTTGTTGCCCTCATCTTGTCACCTTTAACACCAAAATGACATCGTTGTTAAACTGACCGACCCATGTGGTCAATGTGTTGATAATAGCTGCTCTAACATCATCACCATGAACCCCCACCTCCCTTACTCTTTGTGAACAACACCACTAGTCCACCACCCATACATCAATTTAACCTCCCCCACTGTCATCCCCCTCACAGCCACCAACTCCTTTCTCTGCACACCCTCTGCCACCTCCACCTCCACCACTGCCACTGCTGCTGCTGCTGCTGCTGCTATGATTCAAGACAGAGAATGACAATATAAATGATGATGATGATGATGATGATGGTGGTGGTGATGCTGTTGATAATGATGCTGACGGTTATGATGATGGTGGTATGGGTGGAAATGATGATGATGGTGCAGAAGGTTATGTGTCACCACCACCACAACCTCCTCCTCTTCCCCCTTCCTCTTCCTCCTCCTCCTTAGCATGACAGCTCTTAACATTTTAAAAATCAATAAACTATGATGACATTGTTCTCCCCCCCCCCCATCACACCACCACCACTTAACTCACACTCCAGCCACTCACAGACACACATACATATACACTGGCAAACACACACACACACACACACACACACCATGTATGTGTATCTGTATATGTAGATACATACATATACACATACATATATAGATATACACACACACATGAGTGTGTACGTATACATACGCATATGTGTATATAGAAGTGTGTGTGTGTGTATGCAGTTTGAAAACCACAAACTCAAACCAGAAAAGCAATGTGATGGCACCATCATACATTACATAGTAGAAGCAGTGGTGGTGGTGGTATTATTTAACTCCAGGCCAGCAGCACTCTTCACCTTTTGTTCACAGGCATTCCAAATATGACCATCACATTGGTATTACATTGTCCTTGTCTGTGTCATTCTGTTATTTTCAGGAACAATGTGAGCTGAGGGAGGTTTAGCTGCTGTTTCTAGCTGGTCAAGTAAGCAGATAGAGGCTTCTTTGTCAGTAAAGGATTGTGGAGATATTTAAGGGTCTGTATACCGCCCCACATCCACCCACCTCGGTCTCTAGTGAAAGGGTTAGGATGGTGGAGGGGAATGTTTAGGGAAACTGTAAGGAGGGAACAGAAAGGGGGTGTGGCTGGGGTGGCATTAACCAACAGTGTAAACATTAGGAAAGTCAGCAAACAGTCTTTAAATTTAATCCATTAATTTCCAAGTCCCCCCTCCTCCTCCCCTTCCTTTTTCTCTTCTTCCTCCTCCTCCCTTCTTCTTTCTCTACTACCTCCCTCTCCTCCGCCCTCCACCATGAAAATCACTGTCCCTTGACAGAAACAAGGTCAGCCATGCACTACCATCAACCACACCCTCCACCTCAACATCCCCCCTCTCTCTCCCTCTCCTACTCTGTCTCTCCCCTCCCAAAATCTCCCCTCTCCTTCTCCTCCTCATCTCTCATTCACTCTATCTCTCTCTCTCTCTCCTCTCCCCACTCCTCCATCTCACAAAATTTTCTGAAAAAAATCAGAAAAAAATTTTTGATTTTAATTTTGTATTTTTAAATTTCAGTTTTACATTAAAATTTATCAGAGATTTACATTGGCGTGGGGTGGGAGAGTTGGGTGGGAGTGTGGTGGTTGTACAGTGGTGTGTGACATGTCGGGTTTGGTGTGTTGGCTGGTCGGTATTTGATAGTATAGTGTGTGTGTGTGCGTGTGATATATGGGAGTTGTTAGCATCTGGTGTGTTGTGGGATGTGTAGTGTTCAGTATGTAATGTGTAGCACATAGTATGAGGTGTGTAATCTGGGATATGTCATGTGTGCTGTTTGGTGTATAGTGCATAGTGCATTGTGTGTGTTGTTTAGTGTGACTTGTGTGTTGTGTACTGCATTATGTCTCTGTGGGGTGTGTAATGCCTGATGTGTAATGTATATGGTACGGTTTGTGTTGTGTGATATGTAATGCAGTTTATGGTGTGTAGTAGGCATTGTGTAATGCGTTATGTGTTTGTGTGTAACATGTAGTATGTGGTGCATCTATGTGCGATATATAGTGTGGTGGGTTTGCATGTTATGTGTAATGTCTGGTGTGTAATGTGCATGGTGTGGTGTGTGGTGTGTGGTGTGTAACACAGCATATGGTGTGTTCGGTGCTGTATTTGCATTAAATGTGCTTGAATAGTGTATGACCTGTCATGTGTAATGCACGGTGTGTTGTTTGTTGTTTGTTGTGTGTGCTGTGTTTGTGTTGTGCTTGGTGCCTCGTGTCTAGTGTGTAATATATGTGGTACAGCATATGTTGTGTGTATGCGTGTATGGTGGATATTACGTAGTATAATATGACTATAGTACGTTGTGTGTAATATTGTAGTTTGTGCTTAGAGCATTCTATTGTGGGAAGATAGAAACAATTGTGGGCTGTGTAATGTAGGATGTGGAATGTATGCTTATATTTTTATATATTATGTTTATATTTCACGTGATATTAGGAAGGTTTGATGTGTGTAAAGTTGTTGCTGCTGGTGTTGTTGTTGTTGTTTAGCCCCAGGTCATCCTTGATGGAGCATTTCTTTATGAAAGTATTTCGGCCACGACCATCCCATATTGTATGGGTGTGTAGACTTTTAAGCTGTTAAAGGAGGGTATGCCCATTATTTTGGGGGAAAACAAATCCACCACATTGTGTGTGTGTGTGTTTGTAGCATGTGTTCATATTATGTTTGGTGTGGGATAAACGGTTTCGTGGGTATAGTTGCTAAAGCGTAGTGTGTGTGTGTTTATGACTGTGTTTATGACTGTGTATGTGTGTGGTGTTTCGGTATGTTTGTAGTGTGTATATACATACACGTGTATGTATATATGTGTGTGAGTGTTTGCATGTAGTATATTTGGTCTGTGTATGTTGTACACATGTGTTTATGTAGTGTGTATTTGTAGTATGTACACACACACACACACCTATATATTTATGTTGTATGTTAGTGTTTGTTTATGCATATATGAATGGTTATATGGTGTTTAGTTTAGAATGTGTTGTGTAATATTGGATATGTGTGTATATGTGAATTTGTGTATGCCACTTGTGTATTTCTGCTTTAATGTGTATTTCTGTGTATGCGTGTGTATATATGTGTAAGTACATGTGTAGCAACATTCTTCAATGCATGTATATATGTGTGTGACGTGATTTAAGATTGTGTATGCATATGAATGTGTGTGTGGGTAGGATTGTGTATGTATGTGTACATGATTATGACCTCCTGTTTGTATGTGTATATGCATGTGTGTGTGTAGGGTGAGGTTTTGCTGCCCCACCCACTTTTACTCCTACACAACCTCCAACGGCCCCTTACAAATAGTGGATCCTGTTCAGGTCTCCCCTATACACATTGCCAACCATGTTTACATGCATTAAGCAATAGGGTTGTTCTCCATAGAGAGAGGGAGGCAGGGTCTTTAGAAACAAACAATAACAATTAAAAAAAAACCACCTAACGTTGATAACGCAGAAGATAACAACAACAACAACAACAACAGCACCATTAATAATAGTAATGATGATGATGATGGTAAAGAAATAAAATAATGATGATGATGATGATAATGATAATAACAACAAAAATAATGAAGATGATAATGCTAATAATAATAATAATAATCATAATGATGATGATGCTGATGATGATATTTTGTATAACATTGTTTTAATTTTTTTTTTAAATTAATCGCACCCACCCCATCGACATCCTAATATCATCCCCTGTCATACCTCATTTTTATAAGGGAAGGGAAATTGTTATAACAATGATAATAATAATAATAATAATAATAATAATAATAATAATAATAATGTCAATGATGATGATGGTGGTGGTGGTGGTGATAACACATCAGAATAAGAATCAAACCATCATTATCAAGAACAAATAATGTTGATAATAACTATAGTGCCACCCCACCCATTTTTTTAATACATCATCATCATCATCAAGACTCAAATTTTAAGGAGGTGGAGAAGCAAAAGGAAACAAATGAATTTGATAACAACAACAACAACAACAACAATAATAATAATAATAATAATAATAATAATAATAATAATAATGGTACAGTTGTTTGTTTATTGAAGTGTTTTAATCTAGGGTTGGTTTATTGTTATAGATTTGTTGTTATGTTGTGTTGTTTTATTTTGTATTCAGTTCCGGTGAATATAGAACTATAATGCAGCTCTAAAAAGCCCCCTTTGTTTGTGTGTAGTAGTAGTGGTGGTGATGGTGGTGGTGGTGTTGTAGCTAATGCTGTTTCAGTTTTTTTTCTTTGTTTTGGTTTTTGTTTTGCTTGTATGTTGGGAGGAGGGATTTTTTAAAAATTTCATTGTTTCCAGTTTTATTTTTAAATTAATTTCTTTTTTTTTTTTTTAAAAAAGGAGAAAGATAAAAATATTTTATTTAAATTTCTTATGGAAGGTCGCTGTTGTTGATAATGATAAAAACAATAACAATAATAATAATGATGAGGATGATGATGATGATGATGATGATGATGGAAACAATGATAATAATGACAATGAATTAAGAATTTAAGAGATAAAAAATAGTAAGGGAAAAATCATGATATTCATAATAATAATAATAATAATAATGATAGTAATAATTCTATATAGCAATGAATTAAGAATTAAGAGATAAAACATATAATATAGAAAAATACAAGATAAAAATCAAAGAAATATTGAAAATATGAGTTTGAAAACGTTGCTGCTGCTGCTGCTGTTGTTGTTGTTGTTGTTGTTAGAGATGAAGAGTGGGAAGGTTGCAGTTTTAAGTAGAGATGTTTTAAATACTGATATTATGGTTGTTGTTGTCTTAAATATGATTGTTGTTACTTTTGTTGTACTGAAATATTCATTGGTAGATGCTGGTGGTGGTGGTGGTGGTTGGAGTAAGGAAAGGAGGGGGTGGTGGAAGGTAGTTGGGGAGAGGTTATAAATTGAAAAGTTAAAAGCTATGCATAACAACAACAACAACAACATCAACAACTGTAAAAAAAAAAATCTATTGATTTCTAACGTCAGCGGAAATCTGTAAAATATTTTGGCGGGAGTCATGGATTTGATTAAATCAACTCCACTGCTTCACTGATTCACATTATTTTATTGACCCTGGATGCCGACCCTGCTGGAGTTTGAACTCAAAACGTTAAAGAATTTTACTAAACGTCAGAAGGCATTTCGTATAGTGCCTGAATGATTCTGTCATTCACTTCTCCACCAAACTGACGATGATGATGATGGTGGTGATGATTATGATGATGATGATGATGATGGTGATAATTTCTTTTATTGACCACAAGGTTCCAAGACATTGAGAAACACATCAAAAGACATTTTTTCCAGTTTTAACACAAGGCCAGCAATTCTTAGAAGGAAAGGGTTATGTTGATTACATTAACTCCATTTCATGACTGGTACTTTATTTTCTCTGTCACAGAAGGATGAAAGGCAAAGTCAACCTCAATTGGGATTTGAATTCAGAATGCAAAGACCTGGAAGAAATGCTGCCAAGCATTTTCTCCACTGTGCCAATGGTTCTACCAGCTCATTGCCTTAGAAATAATAATAATGATATTTTATAGGATTGAGGTAACTCCTCCAGTAGGTATACAAAAATGAAGTAGATTGACGAGTTTATTTTTTGAACCTGTGGAAGCTACACTAGATGCCAACATATCGTTCACTTGATAACAACGGCACTCTTCTCTTTTTGCTTTAATAATAATAATAATAATAATAATAATAATAATAATAATGATTTATTTGCCAGAAGGGCATCAGATGAGGGTGACATGACAAGAACAGTTAACTATATATGTATATATATATATATATATATATATATATATATATATATATATATATATATATACACACACATATAAAAGATGCAGGAAAGAATGGGAGAAGAGAGAAGAAACGGGGTTAAAAAGTAGACAAAATATGTGAATATCGAAATGAAAGAGTCGTCTTGATATAGGAGAACCTCGAAAATGGTCAAACAAGGAACACTGTCTTGACCATTATCACAAGCCCTTAGCCAACCTGTTGTTCTCCAATCGACAGGTGAGTCATAACAATTGTAATTGTGTAGTATCGTTGCTGTTGTTGTTCAGCCCTGAGTCAAGGCCTAATCCGTCAGTTCTATGATTGAAGGCATTCCATTTATGACCACCCTATCATTTTAGGGATATGTAGGTGTGGATTATATCATGTGTCCTTAAGGTATGATTCAAGGGGGATTTGGTTGTTATTTCTAGTGGCTGAATGGTTTGTTATGAAATAAGAGGAAAAAAAGAAAGGAAAATAAAGTAATAAGGAGGTAGTGGGAGGTGGAGGGAGTTGAATAGAGGAGAGGAAGTAGGGAGGAAAAGAAGCAGGAAGTAGGAGGAAGAGGAAGGAGGATGTTTAGCTGTTAGTATGGGGAAAGAGAGAGGAGAGGAAAGGAGAGAGTGGGAGGAGATGTTGAAAGACTGAAGTGAAGAGAGAGAGAGGGAGAGATTGTTAGAAAGAACAATTAAAATCCCATTTAAACAGGAAGTCCATTTTGTCTAATGATAGTTTAGGGGTTACTGAGTATACGTAGTCATGTTGAAGGATGGGAGTAGGGGACCAGAGGGGGTATTATTATACAACCACGTTTTAATTATTTGAATTATATGAGGCTTTAAGTTATTCAAATCCCTTTCCATTTATCAAAAATTCCTTGTCAACTGCTGGATCAGGCTTCACTTACAGTACACTATTCTGATGAGGTCTATTAAACTGAAACACGTCCATAATTATCTCCCTTATTTAACAAATCTTAGACCTGCCTCTAAACACGTATAGTCAAACAATATCTGTCTGGTTTGATTCACATCACCCCTCTAATGTTGGATTAATTTTTATTTCTTCATAAAAAAAGTGTTGCAAAGACCACAATGTCTCGTTATGACGTCAGCTAAATTAGTCACATGACTAATTCTCCTTTCTTTCCTGGCAAAATGTTTCCTTTGCTCCTTTAAACCGAACACCAAACAGCAAAGTAGTGTTTCTCAGCCAAAATAATTGGTTGCTGTTGAGAAGTGAACCAGGAGTGTCAGAGCAGAAGCTGACAAGAGTGAACACGACACAGTCATGGTCTTATAAGCCCCCCCCCCCTCCAAGAGAACTTAAAGCTCTCTGATCAACAGAAGGTTATTCAGGAACTACCTGAACCAGTTCTTCTTTCTCAAGACAAACCATGACACTAGTTTCCTCATGGAAACATTTCCACTGCTCACTTCTTCTATTTTATCCTTGCATAGACTGAATTCACATTAGTGATGGAACGGAAATTTTGACTGCTCTTTCTAGCAAATAGATCATGCTTCTTTTCTATACTCACACTAAACCCTTTAATGACTACAACAACGAACGTTACCCTGCAAAGGCTAAACTATGTCTTGAGAGAGGATTTCTTCAGAGGTGGATTTTCAAAGCATTTCTGTTCCTAATTTTTTTTTAGTAAGAATATTTGATATATATATATATATATGTATATATATATATATAAATATATATATATATATATATATATATATGAATATGCCTAATATTTATGAATAGTAAATCAGGACTTATAAGGAGGAAGCCCAAGAAGATGGCAACCATCTGTGAAGATGGAGCAATCACTATGTATGTGTGTGTGTGTGTGTGTGTATATATATATATATGTATATATATATATGCATACATATATATACACATATGTATGTATATACATATGTGTATATATATGAGCTTATGTGTGTGTTTTTGTATCCTCATTATTGTTATGATCTTAATGTCCACTCCTCCGTGCTCACATGGGTCAGATGGAATTTGTTCAGGAAGATTTTCTTCTGCCAGATGTACCTTCTGTTGCCAAGCCTCACCTATTTCCAAACCAAGTAACACTCCTTTCGTCACCTGAACAGTAAAACAGTCCAGGTATAATTCTGAGACTTTTTCCTTCATAAAGTTTGCACAATATGTAAAGGTTGGCCAAAATGTCTGTTTGGTCTTTATCAACACTAAACTTGAAGCCGTCTAATTACGTTGTTAACTTCAGTCAGTCCCTTGTGTATCTGGCAGATACTTGACACTTCAATGTAGTTTAACATGAACTGGTGACGAGACAGGTTGTATTTTGTGCACTTGGAATAACCCTGAAATAGGAGAACCAAAACAAACCCTTTTTTGAAACCTTCATCATCATCATCATCATCGTTTAACGTCCGCTTTCCATGCTAGCATGGGTTGGACGATTTGACTGAGGACTGGTGAAACCGGATGGCAACACCAGGCTCCAGTCTGATTTGGCAGAGTTTCTACAGCTGGATGCCCTTCCTAACGCCAACCACTCAGAGAGTGTAGTGGGTGCTTTTACGTGTCACCTGCACGAAAACGGCCACGCTCGAAATGGTGTCTTTTATGTGCCACCCGCACAAGCCAGTCCAGGGGCACTGGCAACGATCTCGCTCGAAAATCCTACAGGAGCCAGTCAGGCGGTACTGGCAACGGCCACGCTCAAAATGGTGCATCTCATGTGCCACCCGCACAAGAACCAGTCCAGGGGCACTGGCAACGATCTTACTTGGCTTGCCGGGTCTTCTCACGCACAGCCCATTTCCAAAGGTCTCGGTCCGTAGTCATCGCCTCGGTGAGGCCCAATGTACGAAGGTCTTGCCTCACCACCTCAGCCCAGGTCTTCCTGGGCCTACCTCTTCCACGGGTTCCCTCAACTGTTAGGGTGTGGCACTTTTTCACGCAGCTATCCTCCTCCATTCTCACCACATGTCCATACCAGCGCAATCGTCTCTCTTGCACGCCACAACTGATGCTTCTAATGTTCAGCTTTTCTCTCAAGATACTTACACTCTGACGGGTATTCACATTGACATTACACATCCAACGGAGCATACTGGCTTCATTCCTTGCGAGCTTACGTATGTCCTCAGCAGTTACAGCCCATGTTTCACTGCCATGTAGCATGGTTGTTCGTACGCATGCGTCATACAGTCTGCCTTTTACTCTGAGTGAGAGTCCCTTTGTCGCCAGCAGGGGTAAGAGCTCTCTAAACTTTGCCCAGGCTATTCTTATTCTAGCAGCTACACTTTCAGCGCACCCACCCCCACTACTAACTTGGTCGCCCAGATAGCGGAAGCTATCGACTACCTCTAGTTTTTCACCCTGGAATGAGATAGAAGTTGTTTCCTGTTTGTTTGCAGTCTTTATTGCACCTGAACATCTGCCACAAACAAAAACTAACTTGCTAGTTAACCTGCCTTTGATGTTGCTGCACCTCTTATGTGTCCATAGCTTGCACCGGGTACATCTTATAGAGTTACTACCTACTCCTTTTCTACATACTGAGCAGGGCCATCTACCTGAAGGGGTTTGTGTTTTATCTACCTTCCTACTTATTAGGATTTTGGTTTTAGCTAGGTTGACTCTAAGGCCCTTCAATTCTAGACCTTGCTTCCACACCTGAAACTTCTCCTCTAGTTCTGATAGTGACTCCGCAATTAGGGCAAGGTCATCAGCATAGAGGAGCTCCCAGGGGCAACCTGTCTTGAACTCCTCTGTGATTGCCTGGAGGACTATGGTAAATAATAGGGGGCTGAGGACGGAACCTTGGTGGACCCCTACCTCTACCCGGAATTCATTGCTGTACTCATTTCCAACCCTCACCTTACTGGCCGCATCTCTGTACATGGCTCGCACAGCTCTCACTAGCCATTCTTCTATCCCAAGTTTCCTCATTGACCACCAGATAAGGGATCGGGGGACCCTGTCAAAGGCTTTCTCCATGTCAACGAAAGCCAGGTACAGAGGTTTATCCTTGGCTAGGTATTTCTCTTGCAACTGTCTCACTTTGCATATTTTAAAAAAGGGAAGAAGGCAGCCGGAAGATATTTGCTGTGTCTGGAGAGGATGCTGTGTATGGGATGTGTGTGCCAGAAGTAGTTTTCAAGATTTTGATTGGGAAATTTTTCAATTTAAGATGCACCTTGCTCTGAAAACTTTCAGGGAACCCTGGGTTTTTCCAGAACACACTTTGCGAATCCCTGCTCCAGATAAACAACTCTACACCATGTTCTGAACATTTACTTATAACTGCACATGAGAGCTACATGGTCTTGTTTTTGGGTTTTGTTATTTACTAAGACTTGTGTTTTGATGCATAGAATTGCTAATATTACTGTAATTCATTGTTTTTGTTTTTGTTTTTACTCACTTAGAGGTCACTTGGATTTCTGCTGCTGATGTGGTACTTGAGATTCTAGCTTGACTTTCAGCCCCCTCAAAATTAGTATCCATGTAACAGTTGACCCCATAAACTTGACCTTAAAAAATAGTCTAAAAAGTTCGACTTTTACCTGAGTGTATACGGTACATCTTATTTTCACTCAAAAAAGATTTGGCCTTGGCCAACCCAATTTATATATAGGAGTGGCTGTGTGGTAAGTAGCTTGCTTACCAACCACATGGTTCAGGGTTCAGTCCCACTGCATGGCACCTTTTTTTTATGTATTAAATACAGAAATATCTTGTTTAGTTTATCTCATTTTAGATTAGCAGGTCTGAGAGGAGGAGGGCTTCCCTCGTTCTTATGTTTGTTACTCTGTGAAACAGGAGTAGGGTTATTCCTTTCATTCTCATCATCATGTACCTGTAGATTAGAGAGCAAGAGAGAAGCCTCTGCATCTGTGGTGTTTCTTGGTTGTCCCTAGCTGGAGTCTCTCCTGTATCAGGAGGCCTGCATCATTCATATTATCTCATTTCACTTTCTATTCCATGTCTCTCTCTCTCTCTCTCCATCGTTTTTGTTAATCCCCACACATATTGTTGTCCCTCCTTATGATGTCCCCTTCATCTATGCCTCTGTGGTTAAGATAAGAAATTACTATTGTTATTGATTCAAGTATTTCTTAATTTATTTTAACAACTTCCGTTTGCTACATTTAGTTGGTTTTTAAGTTTTACACTTCTTCAGACATCCACGTCCATTTGGATTCATTTTCTCTATTTTACTATCGTTTCACTTTATTTAATCTGTTTCATAATTCTGGTTATGTTGCAGATCTGGAATTTGTATTTGTGCTTTATAATTATAAACAAGTGTCAACTTACCCTGTCAAACCTGGGCCCCTCTGTCTTACTCTTAGCCTGGACGCCTGAGCAAAAAACATATTAGCTGCACATACAGCTCAAGCGTAACGATTGCAGGCAAACTAATGAACAGAATCACCAAAAAATTCAGGAGCCTAACAGTTATAGACCTTTTCCCTTTCAACTACCATATTTCTTCCCTCATCCCTTCACCAGTCTGATTGTCTAAATCAGTCTCATTGTCTGTGTAAGAACAGATATCATCAATAATTTCCTCAACTGCAATGAGTCTAGGCCTTGCTCAGTTACAAGATGAAATGTTGGCTTTATCACAAAATTGTTTCTTCCTTTTTTGATTAAGAAAAAAAGGAAACAACAACTATGGGGAACGCTATAAACAATAAGTCCTTAAAACCACACTTGACTACAAAGCTGTAAATGTGATCAGTTGACTAATTTTAGTATTTTATCTGCTTTTTCTGTGTGTTGTTTGTTACTGCTGTCGCAGGAATCTGGTAGGGATTCCAGTTATGCTATTCCTGGTATACAGGAACACAGTGTTCTAGGTCTAACAAACATTCTATGTTTGGCTCCTTCTATTCCCATGCACCAACCTTATTTTTGACTCGGAATTGAATGACATTGCACATATGTGGAAACCAATATGATATCTGAAATTGGGATTTAAGTGTTTGTTGTGTTTGTATGCTTTTTGTTGTGAACTTTTTTTGTCTTGTATTCTCATTGTTTTAAGATTGTCTCTGATTGAGATTCTAGTTCCGTTAAGGGTTACACTTGTTCAAGGAATTTATCATTTATAGTTTTATTGTGTGCACACACACACACACACACAGAAACACATCTCTTCTGTATTTGATCATCTGACTTCTTCCTCCAAAGAAGGAGCTGGTCTCTAACAAAGATACAAAGCTCTGTCTTTGGAATGTAGATATTGAAAACAATGTCACATTTTCAATCTGAGGCATGTCCTGCACAGTTTTACCGTTCCACCTACAGATGGTATTTGTAATGTGTGAATCGGTTGATTTCTTTTCCTGAAAATCCAAGAGTATCCAGACTCAGAGCTTTCACTTACAAAACCAAGTGATCCAATTATCATTGGTATAAATATGAATTTATAATCCAGATATAAAAAGCTGAAGGTTTCGAAGCAGTCGTCCATAGTTACCTTCTTTCTTTTTGATTTTAAAGAGATATTCACATCAGCTGATCTCTATGATGGGGGTACATACTTTATGTATGTACAGTCATGTTTATATATATATATATGTGTGTGTGTGTGTGTATATATATATATATATATATATATATATGACTATATAATCTCAATATTGTCTCATACCACAAGGAAATTAATCTCTTCTTCTGGTTTCGGTCCCCATCTCTTGTTTGATCCAGTTGTGGGGGTGAGGAGTGGTGGCAAAGGGATGACTTACCTTCTGTAGCTGTGGATGATGATGTCTGATCCCCTTCTGTTCCATTTAAACCACATACTCTGATACCTATTCTGATATTTTCTACCACCAATATCTTTCATATATATACATATATAAATATGTGTATATCTATATATATATATATGCCTGGACAACTTTTCTTATGACAATATATAGACACATATTTTAAAGCACATGCATGGATATACACTCATATACAGTGTGTATGTATGTAGAATGTTTTTATAGTTTTATCAAATACAAGTTACACAGTAACAAAATATAACTGTAATAATAATAATAATAATAATAATAATAATAATTTGCTTAAATTAGGCTCAAAGCCTTAAAATTAAAGAAAGTCATGATAGTGCTGCCCTCTTCAAGGGGCCTTAATGAAGTAAATGAACGAGTTCCAATGGTGAGATTGGAACCCCGATTGTAGATTTGATTTGCCAAGAATTTGCCGCCACACCATGGCGCTCATAATAATAATAATAATAATAATAATAATAATGGATTTCTTTTGAGAGGGCACCATGTCATATTTGTAAAGGAACAAAAGTGCAGTTGATTGAAATTGTTTACCTCAGTATATAACTGGTACACCAAATATTGTAGAGGGTGGGGTGAGTTTCAAGTCAGATATTTTGTGGATGCCAAGAATTTATTTTAAAATTCTTTTGGATACCCCAAATTACCTGAGTCATATACCTTTTCCCCCACGGCCTCAACTTGACCATCCAATGAATAATAATAATAATAATAATAATAATAATAATAATAATAATAAATGTTTTCTAACACAGGCACATGGCCGCACATTTGAGGGTGGGAAGAGTCGATTATAATAATGATAATAATTTCTTAGAGAGGAACAGGGTGTGTATATTTACAGGGGTTGTGTGTGGGGAGGGGGTGAGCAGGGTCATGAGTCGGGGTGTTGCACAAGTTTTAGTCTAAAGACATCCGGTCAAGAGAAATGTCTATGAGTTATCTCCCTTATGTTAAAGTTCCACTTTCCCACAAACAGGCACACACACTATATGCTTATGATGTCTGCATGTGTGTGAGCATATATATGTATGTATATAAGTATGTCTATAAATACATACACATATGTGTGTCTGTATATATATATGTACATACACACACACATATATATGTAGATTTATATTATGTGCATGTATGTATAAGTGTATATATGGATACATTCTCAAATTAGAAGTTTTTTACATGTTTATAGGCTGGGGTCTATTTGAAATTTTCAAGTCAATTATATACATACATATATCTATCTATCTATATACCTATATATATATATATATATATATATATATATATATACATACACATATATACACACATAGATGTATATATATATTCACAAGGAAATATATACATTTAGTTGTGTAGAATATCCAGGTATTTGTAAAATAATTCTACATAGGTTTATGTCCGTGACATGTGTGAGTGTATATGTGTGTGTGTGTGTGCTTCTTTGTGGAATATGTGATAGCAAGAAACGTAAGGTGGAAGAAGGAAAGAAAGGAAAGCAAGAAGGAACAAAGGAAGGAAGAGGAGGAAGAAAGAAAAAGAAAAAGAAGCCAACTGAGAGAAGTGAGGCTTAGATTGGTAATAAAGGCACTGTGTACCAGGGTATGTGGTACTTCCAGTAATAGACACAGACAACAGAGAAGTAGTGGTGGTGGTGGTGGTGGCGGTGGAGGTGGCTGTAGACATGAGTGATAGTAGTGGCGGTGGGAGGCAAGGGTCAGAGGTTAAGTGTGTATGGGTGGGCGTGTGTGGTGGGGGTAGGGACAGGTGTGTGTGTGTGTGTGTGTATTTTAAAAACAACAGCTAAGCATAACAACCTACCACTGTAGAGTGATAGAAAAACAGTTGAGGTGGCCATCTTCAACACTGAGACATTGGCAGTAGTAGTAGCAGCAGCAGCAGTAGTAACAGTAGTAGTAGTGGTTGTAGTAGTTGTAGTAGTAGTAGGAGGATAGAAAAGGTAGTAGTCATAGTGGTTACAGAAGTAGTAGTAGTGATTGTAGTAGAAGTAGAAGGAAAGGTAGTAGTAGTAGTGTTAGTAGTATTTCTTCAATGTCATTCCCTTTTGCAAGCATCATTACTTCTATCATCAGAATGAATATTATTATCATCATCATCATCATCATTATTATTAATATCAAATTAATATTAGCATCATCATCATTATTATTATTATTATTATCATTATTATTATTAACACTTCCAAGTGCACACATATATTTGTTGTTGTTGGTGTTGTTGTGGTTTTTTGTTTGATAGTTCTGCCGGTGAGCAGCAGTCGGCCCACATTGAACCATGGTAGATATGAACCTCATATCGATGACAACGCCTTTTGTCAGCAACGATGACAAACAAAACAAAAATATATAAAAAAAAAAAAAATTCAAATAATAATGATAAGAAATTAAAAAGTAAATAAATGTTTGAAATATTATAAACAAATGTAAAAACAAAAAGTAAAAATATATAATATGGAATTTCCAACTGAAATCCTTTGAAACATTGAGTCAGATTTTGTAGAATTCAGTAAAAAAAACGTCTTTTTGTAACATTTACTGCTTTTGTCTCAATTTGCTTTCAAATATGCGATATATATATATATGTTTGTCTATATGTATGTATGTGTGTATATATATGTATGTACATATATATATATATATATATATATAAAAAGACGTGAGGACCTACAATTTTTACTTTCCTTATACTTCATTTATCTCTCTCTCTATATATATATATGTATGTATGTGTATATGTGTGTGTGTATTTGCATATACATGCATATATATTTACATACATATATATATGTGTGTGTGTGTTTGTGAGTTGAGGATGTCCATTGTTCTATAGATTTTGCTGTGTGTATATGTTTAGTTTCTTTTTATTTTATTTTATTTATTATCATTATTTGTTTTGGGGTCCACATATTGCTCTTCTTGTTCATATAGCAGTTAATTATTTATCCAGGGAGTTTTCTGTCTTTGTCTTTCTCTCTCTCTCACACACTTTTTCTCACTCTCTCTTTATATATATATATATATATATATATATATATGCATACATGTGTACATATGCACACACACACACATATATATATATATGTGTGTGTGTGTATATATATACATGTATGCACACATATGTATATGCATAATATATATATATACATACACATATATACACACACACATATATATATGTATGTGTGTCGTCAGTGAAGTTGTGATGTCATCCTTGAATTGGTCTCTTGAAGGAGATAATGGAACAGTTTCTGTTGAAAGGGTCAGCATAACTTTATCGCTTTGGAATACGGGTTGGCAGCTGGAAATAGAAGAAAAAGGAAATATGTAAACTTAATTATGATATATCAAATAGAAACATATGTGTAATTAGCTAATTGGCTTAATCTAATTGTTGAAACCTAATGCTTTACCCCAGCCCCATTCGGATATTTTCAGACTGTGTCATTGTTTAGGAGACAAAGACCATCTTTCGTTTTGCTGAAAGATGACACAAAGAGCAATTGCTTTCAAATTTTGGCACAAGCCCAGCAATTTCGGGGTGGGGGAGTAAGTCAATTATATTGACTCCAGTAATCAGCTGCTACTTAAGAACGAATGGCAAAGTCAACTTTGGTGGAATACATAATCGTGTGATTTAGCCAAGAAACATTTAACACAATACACATGTTCATACAAACATTCGTAAAGAATAAAGTGTTTTGAATGGCACAACGATGGACTATAATAACTGTTGTGATTTAATCGTCCATAGTCTGTCGATGGACTAGTTTTTAAACATCAAATGGCTTTGGGGGTCCACCAGAATAAATTAGTAATCAACGGAGTCCATAGATGAAAAAAATCGTTGGGAACCCCTGATCTAAATGGTTGCCGGCTATAAGAAACTGAATAGCCAAAGGGAGATAATTCCGCCATACGAATGCAGTCAATGTAAGGAAGGTAATTAATACAAGACAATCTGGGATAATCTTTATCAAGTGGAGATAATTCATCATTAAACCCAGTTTATTTGTTGCGGAAATAACGTCTCTCTGTTATTGCTACACATGACATTAAATATTGATGTTGTCATAGAATTAGAAATACTGAGGTTCCAGCCGTGACAATACTATATGAAATGTGCAATTCTTCAATTTAGAGTTAATTATATGGCAATAAAGAAAGTAACCTTTATGAGCAGAATGAAAGGGAGATAACCGCCGAATAACAAAAACGCCAAAATATTGGCCTCTTGTTCCTATTTATTCGCTGGTTAGTTCTAACCGGACATTCCAACCGTGACATCCCATCAGAATACATTCACGACAAATGTCCTTCCTTTGTATAAGGTAGTATAGTATATATTGCGAAAGATAAGGTTGCACGTTCTTGTAATGCGGCCTTGCTCATTAAGGTACAAAATTTGGAAGCAGGAAGCCATATCACTATTTTAATTTACTTATCTTTCCATGGTAGATGAGAAGGTGTTCGCTTCTTTAAAATTATCCTTGTCCTGGCCATGCTGGAACATGTATTGGTTATTTTACGATTTCTGCAAACTTCTCTACAAAGGTCGGGTCCTATCCGTTCTTTTCTCTCTATACCACGTTCTATTCCATGAACGGGTTTTCTTTGGAGATGAGTCGACCCCATATGGAAACATAAGGGCTCTCATCTTTTCACAGTACAAAGCTATTGAGTTAAAGGTTTCTTGGCCAATGCACACCATTATTAATTAGAGAGAAATATCGTTTTTTGGCTTACAGACTTGTGTCAAAGAATCAGGAATTTAATGAGGTACAACTTGCCACGTTTTATGTTTGAACAAAGTGGGATTAAAATCTTCTTTATTGTTGTTACTAGTCTTACGGTCATCATCATCGTCATTACTATTATCATTGTTTTTGCTGTTATCTAAACCGGGATTGCAGAAACACTACAATGTCTTTATCAGTGTTAAGAGTTATGTCCCTTTGAAGCCTTCTGATGTTGGTTGCATCAACAACCGAGATCAGGGTCGATTCAATTAGTTACACCTTGTCTCCCACTACTAAAACGTTTCTTTAGAAATCATCATCATCATTTATTATTAATATTATTATCATTTCCTTTTCATTCCTGCTGAGCAGCACTCAACAGCAACCCTATTGAGTGCATGATGGAGATCCCCTTCTGATGAGTCACATAGTGCCATGTCTCCTGTGAACACCAGCTGACTGATTCCACATCTGCTGGTCTTGATACCACTTCCAACCTAGCTATGCAAGTCAAATCCTGTCCATAAAGATTGTGAGCAGGAGAAGTGAGTGTCTAAATACTCGCAGAGAATTTATCTGAACACAAATACTTTGGGCATTCGTCTGGAGATGAAAGTCTCCATTTATCCCTATGGGGGCCTGCTTAATGTACTCTACATGTGAGTGGAGTTCCACTGCAGCAGGTGGGGAAGTTCAAGTATCTTGGGGTCATCTGCATGAATGATGGAAGACGGGAGGATGAATTAAGTGCAAGAATTGCAGGAGTTGGTGCAGTAATGGTGCCAGTTCAACATTCGGTCATCAGAAGATGGGATTTAGATGTAAAAAATCAAACTTGTTATCTTCAATTCGGTATTTGTACCTACCCTTACCTTTGGTCATGAATCTTGCGTAATGATTGAAAGACTATGATTGCATATAGAAGCAAGGTGGGGATTTCCACCCAACAAAGGGTTGTTGAAGTAGCATTAATCAATAAAGTGCATAGCTTTTGTGGCCAAGTGGTTAGGCTGTTGCACTCATAAGCACTAGATTGTGGGTTTGACTTCCTGACTGGGCAGTGTTGTGTGTTCTTGAGCGAGACACTTCATTTCTCAGTGCTCCATTCCCCTTTCTATCAGGGGGGAATGTTGATCTGCTCACCTAGCCAGCAGGGTCACATCATTTGAAGGCTGAAACAATGCAAAAGCTCATTGTGACCAGCGATGTGTAGCATCATCTGACAGTCTGGTTGGTCACGTGGTCACATGATAAAGAGAAATGGTAAATGCTGAGAGAAGGGTAAACCTATAACAGAAAGTTCTTCAGAATCTGGTTCCTGTTCACTGGGAGATCTAATTAAGTGATTAAGGAGGTTGAGGAGAAGTTTAAGGGTTTGTCATCTGTTTGCAACAAAGAATTTTTGTATGAAAATCATGGTAGTGAGGTATGTAATGCTACATGGTGGTGAAACCTGGAATATGGCATGTGGAAGATCTGTGATATATGGAGAGACACGGGGTGTGATCTGTTGTATGTGTAATATTGTAGCTACATGGTGGTGAGAAATGTGACTGCTTTTGTAGAAATAAACTGAGAGAATGATCAAATATTCAAGCCATCAGCAGTCAGAGCGATGTCCTTGAAGATGCAGACACGTAGAGGATGAATGGTAATGAGTGTTGAGTCCTGTATTCATTCAGAGGTTGTGGCAATGAAAAACTGAGCTACACAAGAAAGGATGGTGTAGTTAAACCTCACAAATAAGACAATACAGGGTCTTGAAGACCAATGTGTTAATATTGAAATCGGTTAAAGCACAGAGCCAGTGGAATTTTTACCATGTCAGGTAAAATACGTAGCATTTTGTCTTTCTTTACTCTCTGAGTTCAAATTCCACTGGGGTCGGCTTTGTCTTTCATTCTTTCAGGATCAATAAAAGAAAAAAAATACCAGTTGAGCAGTGAGGATGATAAAATTGACTATGCTGGAAAGTATCTTGGTGTGTGTGTGTGTGTGTGTGTGTGTGTAGGTAAGAGTGGAAGTATAGTGTGAAATGTAGAGAGTGAAATTAAAAAGAAAGAGGAGAGAGAGAGAGACTTACCAACAAGACGGAAGGAGGTCTCCGTTCTGTGGTCGATGTTATCCACTCACTCTGTGATTCATATTGTGGGTAGAACTCGGCTTTTGATTCGATCACCTGAGTATTTCGTCGACTCACCTCAGCCGAATGACCTGATGTGGGGACAGGTTTCTTCGTCTGAGTTATGTAATGACTTTTCTCCCTGTCCGATGGGATTGCTGTACTGACACCAGCCCTTGGAGAGCCGTGTCGGTCATTGTTACAGCGGACAAAACAGAGTGTGATGGAAACTACAAGAATGACTGAGAGTATTACAGCAATGGCTACAATGATTATGAACCATGTAAGATTGATCATGTTGTCAGAGGAGGGCTGAAAGTTATTCGACACCGAAGTCTTATTACTGACACTCAGTGTTAGAATGATGGTGGTGGTTGCTGTCAGAGCTGGTGTGCCACTGTCTTTCACAAGAAACTCAAGTCTGTAGGTGCCAGCATCGTTTTGGTAAACTGTCCGTGCATAAGACAGAACTCCCGAATAAGGGTTTATTGAAAATAACTGTTTGTTGTTGCCACCAACTATTTCGTATCGCAAGAAAGCATTTAAATGACTGTCCCTGTCTGAAGCCCTTAATACAGTGATCTCTTTTTTACTTTGGGGATGATAGCTAACATCAAATCTAAATGGGTCCATACTAGGGAAGGTAAAATAAGGGGCATTATCATTCTCATCTAAAACCTCTACAATCACATTGGCTGTGTTATTTAATGAAGGATTCCCGTTGTCTTTGACAAATACTTGGAACTTATAAACATTCTGTTGTTCTCTATCCAGTGGTATAGTGGTTGAGATAAAACCATAATCAGTTATCTGGAATGGTATCACATGTTTGCTGGTACTCAGCAGAGAAAAAGTCAGTTGACCTCCAGCTCCCATATCAGGGTCAGTAGCATTTATAAAACCAATGGGAAAGTTTGTTTTCCCATTTTCATAAGTCAGGAATTTAAAAGATTCTTTTGTAAACTGTGGCTGGACATCGTTGACATCCATCACTTCAATGGAGAACTGTCTCTGAGTCTGTAAAGGAGGGGACCCTTTGTCTTCGCAAGAAATTGTTATGTCATACCTATCTTGTTTCTCTCTGTCAACAGGTTTCTTTAACGTAATTTTATATTCTTTTGATCCTAAATCTAAAAGAAGGAATTTATCATGGTGTAGGCTACATTCCACCTCACCGTTCTGTCCAATATCATTGTCAATAACACTGACATAAGCTATGAAACTGCCAACTTTGATCCCTTCAGAAATGGCAGCAGTATTCTCTCTCAGCTCAGTGACAAAATTCACATCAATTACAGGTGGGTTATTATGTTGATTGATCACATTCACCATAACGATGGCTGTGGAACTGAGAGGGGAACTGCTGCCATCTTTGGCTTCGACCAACAATTTGTAATTTTTCTTTCGTTCTGATGATAAATTCTTTGCAATGAAAATCTCACCAGTGACATTATTCAACCAGAAATGGGATTTAGTATAAGCTGATGTTTCAGAGCTGAAATGGTATGTAACACGACCATTCTCTCCGGAATCTAAATCTTTGGCAGTCAATGTAATAATGGGTTTATCTCTTTGAAGTGCATTTCTTATGGAAACATTGTAAATATCTTTACTGAATATTGGGAAGTTGTCGTTATCATCAACAATAGAGACATGGATATTTAGCAAGCCCTGGTTTGGAGGGTAACCGCCATCTTTGGCAATTACTTGTAGATTGTATGAGTCCTTTGTTTCCCGATCAAGACTTTTGGTGAGAACAATACCAAGTTTGGAACTGCCGGTTATTCTTTTCTTTACCGACAGCATAAATGGTGCCTTGTCTTTGGTTTCTAATTGGTATGTAATCTTGGAGTTTCGAACCCCAACATCCCTATCTATAGCATTTGGAATAGCTTTCAACATGCCTTCTTTGTCCCCTTCAGAGAATTGGATGTTGGCAAACTTTTCAGGAAATTCAGGTCGGTTATCATTAACATCTTGTATGACAACTTTAATCTTCAGTACTTTCATAAAAGTTTCAGCTTTTCGAACTGCCACTTTGACTATTTTGGAACATTCCATTTTATATGAACACAGGGACTCAGCATCTAGTGATTGTGCTGTGTGCAGTTTACCTTTCTTGGTCACATTGAACAAGCGGAAACTGTCTGACAGTCTTTGTTCCAACTGGCTGAACGTTATAAGATTGTGATCTTGGAATGGTATTTTGTCCATCAAGTGTAAGTCTGTAGCGATGTCTCCCACATACGCTCCAGGTCCCTTCCCTTCTTCCACATGGTAGGTAAGATCTACACAGAGGCAGCAGTGAAGAACCAAGGAAAGTATTGCCGCTGTGTGAAGGACATCTTTTCTTTTTATTCTCTTCATCACTAAAAAATTGGTCAATGAAGGAAGGTCTTCTGGAACGACAAAGGAAAAAAAAAAAAATAGAAGAATGTTACGAAAGTTGGCAGAGTAAAAACGAAGGTTCATGTTGTGATTCTCAAAAAAGTAGATATTTATCTCCAATTAATGTTTCAATATTTCACACATCATACGAGCCATCACAACACCATGAACATACCTTTATACTTTGTGTATGTGTGTGTGTGTGTGTGCATATGTGTACACAGGTGTGCGTATCTGTGTGTGTGTGTGTGATGGTGGTAAACAAATATAAGACAATTTCACATCTATTAATGCAATGTGCAACATCACATATACAATTGTACATCAATATACTTACCCAAATGCATATCTACATTAAAATATATTTATCTGTAAGGTGGTGAGCAGGTACAATTGTTAGCACATCAGGTAAAATGCAGAGCAGCATTTCGTCCACCTTTACGTTCCGAGTTCAAACTCCACGAAGGTCAACTTTGTCTTTCATCCATCTGGGGTTGATCAAATAAGTATCAGTTGAGCATTGGGGTTGATGTAGTTGACTTATGCCTTCTCAACTTCGAAATTGCTGGCCTTGTGCCAAAATTTGAAACTTATATGCACACATACACATTTATGAGAACAAAATGAAAAGTGAGAATTTTGGTGAGAAGCCATGTGGTATTGGTTTACAAGTTTAGCTGCTGACTGACCAGAAGTAGAGAATAAAGAGTAAAGAGTAAAGTAAACAGGGTTTGATAGGAGAGTGATTGAGCAGACTAATGTCTGTCAGTGTGCATGGTTCATTGTGTGCCATGTGTTAGTTTGTCTAGGTGTTTCTTTTTATATATATGTTTGTGTGTGTGTATATATATAAAAGTAATATTTGGGTAAAACCCTTGTAGAATACTGTACAAATCTCATCCCACAGTTATTGGCTACCAGATATCATCATACAATGGAATTGCTCCAGCTACTGGACATACATCAGGGATTTCATAGTATCTGTAGAGTTTATATAAATAGATAGAACAACTTTCATTATTGAAAATCACTAAAATTGTTTCAACCCACTTTTACATTCATAGTACATTGGTGAGATGGTATAATTAATGTTGTGTAATCACCATCATCCATTAAGGGTGCAAGATGCACTTCTTCACTTGACCATACTGTCATTGCACTCAGGCTGTGAATGAATACTCACAAGTGTGTTATTTTCAGCAATTTTGCAAATGAAACTAAACCCACAGAAATGGTGAAGGACAAAATGCAATTATAATCAAACTCCCCAAAAATACAGAAATAAAGAAGAAAGACAGGACTTGGATGGAGGATAGGGATTACACAGCATGTTAATTATATCATCTTACCAACACGCTTCACTTCCTCCTCCCTTCTCCCCTGACCCCCTGTTATTCCCCTCTCCCTAATGCTGCTCTCCCTCTCTCTCTCTGCTACCATCCTCTCATAATCCTTTCTACTAAAGGCACAAGGCTTGAAATTTTTGGGGAGGGGTTAAGTCGATTACATTGTCCCCAGTGTGCAACTGGTACTTATTTTTATCAATCCTGAAAGGATGAAAGGCAAAGTCAACCTCGACAGAATTTGAACTCAGAACGTAAAGACAGATGAAATACTACTAAGCATTTCGCCTGGTGTACTAATGATTCAGCCAGCTCACCCCCACCTTATTCATCCTCTCACAACAACAACAACAATAATAATAATAATAATAAAGTTTTTTCTACCATCAGACTCTGCTCTTTCATCTTTGTCACCTACAAGTTGCCCCTTGTATTAATGGCTCCATTACAACCTTGCAAATGTTGGTAAACCAAACCATGTAGGAGCAATAGAGGGGCTGAGAGAGATCTCTAGCCTTGTTATTGACTAGACAACTTTTGTAGTTGCTAGTGCCATGGGAAACTGCTCTCAGTACGCTTTATAAGATGGCTGCGATTCAGAAGGGCCACAGAAGCCATGTGATGGCTTAGATATTGGAGCAAGACATGGTTAGCTGACCTGTTGCATTCTGTCAAACCATCCAACCTGTGCCAGCATAGAAAAATGAATGTAAAATAATGATAATGACGATGATGATGATGATGATGATGATGCGTGCAAGTTAGTGTCTGTGTGTGGCACATTGGGTCTGATGACTCACACATACTAAGGAGTGGATAGAATATATTTAGGCAGATTTTCTACAGCTGGATGCCCTTCCTGTCACCAGTTCTGCCTCCAAGCAATGTAAATATTTCCCCATTGCCCGGACATGTTCTCCACAGAATTTTGGCAATGAATGATAGGATTTTGTGACACCTTGAGCAAGTGATTTCTACTAGAGGTTTATGAGTGGATCTGGCAGATGGAAACTGAAAGAAGCCTGTTGTATGTGTGTGTTTGTATCTCCTTATCTTGAAATCATGCAAAAGATGTAAACAAATATCACTATCCTACAAAGTATGTCATTGACTTTCAATGAAAAAACGGTTATTAAAATGATGAACATGATGATGATGATGATGATGTGTGCAGTTAACTGGCAACAAATATATCATCTGACTGTATTGTGTCTATTATAGTACAGTATATATTGTGTATGCACTGGTGTGCATATATATATACATATCCAAATTTAAGGAATTGAGTAGATAAAATCCAGGTTATATATGGATTTGGGATCTTACTTTTACACACATATATATATATATGTGTGTTTTCTGAACTTTTTCCTCTGCCTTAAGCAAGGTTTTTTTTCATAATATTGATATTTATATACACCTTACAGGTAATTTTCAAATCACCTTAATTATCCAGCTGGTAACAAATATTACACCGTTATATTTTGAAAACCAACCACCCAATCGAATTTAAATGCTTATTCGTGTATTATGAATTACATCACATGTAATCACATGTATTACATGTACCATCACAATTTTGATTCAGTTTTTATCACAACTGTTCGACAAACAGGAATGTGAAACGCAGATTAGCAGTCTTGCCATAATTTTGCAGCTTTAATAAAAGTGTGTATGTATGTACACACACACACACACACACACACACACACACACACACACACACACACACGCACACACACACACACGCACGCACGCACACACACATATATATATATATACGTGTATATATAGATATATAATTATATAAATATAATTATAATTAAGGGTACTGAGAAAACAGCACCTATATGCTAGAAATAGGCATCAAATGACTCTAAAACCACATCATTTTGATGTGGTTTTTGCTGTCTACACACACACACACACATATATATATATACACACACACATACAAATATTTATATATGTATATATTATGTATACATGAGTGTGTGTAAGTATGTATGCATGTACATACATATATGTGTACATATATATGATGCCAATTCTTCCTGTCTGTTCAATTCTCAGACACAAAGTCATAGCACCCACTACCTGTTGAGTTGTTGTGCAATCTGATTAGCATATCACTTAGCTGAACTAAACTGTACTGTGCAAATTACCGTACGTCTCTCTGTCTGTCTGTTTGTCTATCTTACACACGGACCCATCTATAATATCTAGAAACATCTACACATAACATTTCCACACAGCCATGCACATATCTACACATACATCTACACACCTGCACACACACACACACACACACAAGTACACACACAAGGCATACAGAACGTTTGAGTAGATGTGAAGAAAGCCGAACAAAGCAACAAGATAGTGATAATTCTATAATTTATATCAACCAATCATCTCGCTAGCTAGATTAACTGCCAAATAATGATAGTGGAAGAGGCTGTAGTAGTTAAAGATGGCAGGTTCGCAGTAAATAACAACAAACACGTCTTCGTATATTTCTCACAACAGCAGCAACAACACCCTTTCAAGTGAATAAATACTGTGTGTCATTTTCTTTTCCTTTTTAGCTGTGATTCTTGATATTCAACACCTCTTCTCTACGTGGGTTTCCCCAGTTGGGCCAACATGGCTGTCTCTCTCTCTCTCTCTCTCTCACTGCTATTGGGACATTGTTTATCTAAGTATTCGTTTCAGCCTGTGAAGTATTTTCCACATCACCCATCGTATAAAAACCACTACCATTTCACACACACACACACACACTCTCCCCGATCTGTGGCTCCCCATCATCATCATCATCATCAAGCATGCAACTACCATTACTATTGTTCTCACCATTACAGTTTCTAATTCACCTTTAAACCACAATGATACACTTTGCCTGCCACTCTTCATGGCCTCTCTAGCTCAACGCTCCTGGTACTTTGCTATTTTCTCTATACCTCTCACATACACTTTCTCATCATCATTATTTATTATTTACTATTCATCATCATTATTATTATTATTAGATAAAGGGTGAGCTGGTAGAATTGTTAGCATGCTGAACAAAATATTTAGTGGCATTTATGTTCTGAGTTCAAACTCTACTGACGGTGGCAGGTTGACTTTACTTTTCATCCTTTTGGGGTCAATAAAATAAGTACCAGTTGCATACTGGGGTCGATGCAATCGATTCCCCCATTTCTCTTAATTACTGGCCTTCTATCAAAATAAGAAAGAGGGAGCCTTCTTCTTCTTCTTCTTCTTCTTCTTATTGGTGGAATTGTGGGAAAGCATTGACTTTGATTCTAATTTTAGCAAAGTAATTTTTTTATTCCTTCTCCAAAGACTGATTAATGGCAGAAGGTAGTTGATAGGTCAGAGACGGTAGGGACTTCAGTGTATGCACCTGTACACAACACTGCTGCACTACTGCACAAGTAGCATAACAGTGGTAGCAGCAGCAGCAGCAGTAGTAGTAGTAGTAGTAGTAGTAGTAGCAGTAGTGGTGGTATGTGGGGAGAGAGAGAGAAAGAGAGAGAGGCAACATTGGTAATGGAGAGAGTGGGGAGATGTGGCATTCAGTTTCTATTTATCAAGAATTTGGAGTGTGCCATGGGGCTTGGAGTGTGCCACAGCATGCTGTGGTATTCTCAGAAATCCTGCGATGTGTCACAAAACATGCTTTGATATGTCATGACATACCTGGCTCTGCCATGGCACTCAGTTGCCTGTGAAGAAACAATGAGATGCATCTAAGATGGCAGGATGTAACATAATGTGTTGTGGCACATTGTGGCATGTTGTGATACTCCATGGTGTGTTGTGACATAATTGTGGTGTTTTGCGTTACACTGTGGCATACCAAATGACACTGGTGTATTCTATGAGAGTCTGTAATGTACCAGAATCCATTGTTCTGATGGTGTTAAGCTCAAACTCACCCTCTGACCAAACACATTCCCATTGTGACCCTTCCATCTGTTTCTATATCTAGCACTGCAGAAGACAATGTGTCCCCCTTTCCTTAGGATGGCTGATGTGATGCGAAGGCATTTTGCTGCTATTCCAAGCAGGCCAGGATGACTCCATTATGGCTTTGTCATGGGGGTTTCTCTTGTACTCCATGTTGCACACAGCAAAGTGTCATCAGTGTGTGTGACAGTGTGCCACAGAAACAACCTGGATACAAAATAATATCATTCAAGGTCAAGTGATGAAGATCCATGGGTAATGAGTCTCCCCTCTCTCTCCTCCACTTCTACTACCACTACTGCTCCTTTCAAGTAGTTAGGACTCCTCTCAACAGTCACTTAATTTGCTAGAAATAATAGCTACACCTCTTTCTCAAACCTACGTCCAATTGTGGCCTACTAGGAATAGCAGCCAACACTCCCTCAAATCAAACCCTACCATAATCTTCTCTCTCTACTACACACATTCCACCCCCTCAACATCTTCCATCTGTGGAAGGTTCCCATCCCCACCCCATATTCATGGAAAAATCAACCCCTTGCAACCCCACATGTTGGTGGCAGGAGACCAATAAATTTAAAGGCCACTGTCCCTCTTTTGTAAGTAAGTTGTAAGAAAAGAAAAAAAAAACAGATGTCACATTTACACCTGAACAATACAGTCATGATGATGACAATGACAATGATGATGAGACAGGAATTCGTAAATCATAGATCACCCTCATGAATGTGCATGTATTTGTGTGTGTGTGTGTGTGTGTGTGTGTGTGTGTGTGTCAGTCCATACAAAGATGACACTGTGTTCATCATCTGAAATTATAATAATGCTAACTTTGAAAGAACTAATAAGTGATTTATACAACACTTTTAAATTGTGGATTTGTCAGTTACCTTCAATGTAAACTAAAATACAGCTAACTTTCTAAGTCCATCACTTAGAAATTGGAAATCTGAATGATGGCTGCTGCTTTAGTCCACTGCTTATGAACAGCTGACATTGTGATACATCCCCAGTGAAGTCGTTTTAAACAAGAATTTTAATGGTTTCAGTTGTAGGACTGTGGCCATACTGGAGCACCACCTTAACTTATTTTCTATTGGTTTTGTTGTCATTTTATGCTGGTCTATGATTGAGTTTGTAGCAGCTGACCTTCCCAGAGTCTATTCTTGAATTCTTGGCTGTTCTGCTGTCATCATTAGGAGTTTATTCAATGTCTTCCTTTTAATGCTTCTGATTTGCTTTTAATCGAAGATATTTTACTGGTAAATGTTCTTCATAAGCCTTGCTATGTATTCCTTCTATCATGAGAATCTGAACTTTTAGTGTACTAAATTTCACATTGTTTTTTTATCTGCTCCTTAATAAATGAGTTTAGCTCATTTTAGAGTGTGACAGTATCTTCTGGAGTTTGGATAGCCATCAATATCATTGTCATTGGCATAACTCATTAGGTTGGCTGAGTGTACTTGTGTTCTGATGATGATAAATAATAATGGTCCTAGAACCATTCTCTGAAGTATACCACTTATTAAAGGTGACTTGGCAGAGAGAAAACAATTCACAGCAACAGATTGACTCCTACTGTGCAGGGAGCCAAAGAGTCATTTTTTGAGTTTTCCGGCAATACCAAGACCCCTTAACTTATGACAGATGATTCCATGAACAATCTTGTCGAATGCTTTGGCCAAATCAAGGTAGATGCAAGAGATTATTGAGAACGGTGTTATGCTGCTGTAATTGTTGTGTCATCTCAGAGGCTGCTTTCTTCAAGATATGTAATTATTTTTTTTTCACAGACAATGCAGTCGATAATTTTAGATGTGTGAGATGTGAAAGGAACAGATCTGTAGTTTTATGCTTCAGCCCTCCTACCTCCCTTCTGTATACCTGTTACTATTGCTATATCATGCAACTTTTGAAATCGTATCTTTAATGGTTTTCATGTTTTTAACAGTATGGCTTGGAGACTATCTGGTCGGGGGACTGAGTTTGAATCTAGTTCATTAATAGCCGTAAATACATCATCTTTCATAATATCATTAAGTTTTAGATGTGTCTCTGCAGTTGGGTTCTGGGGATCAAAGAATTTGTTTGGCATATGAACTATTTTGTTAAGCATAGGTTGGGAAGATGCACTGTTATACTGAGGACGCAACAGTGTGCATATTTGTGATGAATTATTGCTATATAGAGAAGGCGCATGGCTTAGTGGTTCGGGTGTTCAGCTCATGATTGTAAGGTCATGAGTTCAATTCCCGGCGATACGATGTGTCCTTTATTTCACATTGCTCCAGTCCACTCAGCTGGCAAAAATGAGTAGTACCTGTATTTCAAAGGGCCAGCCTTGTCACACTCTGTGTCATGCTGAATCTCCCTGAGAACTACGATAAGGGTACACATGTCTGTGGAGTACTCAGCCACTTGCATGTTTATTTCATGAGCAGGCTGTTCCATTGATCATATCAGCTGGGACCCTCGTCATTGTAACCGATAATCTGGTTATGTGTAGCTGATTTTTCTTTAGCAAAGTGGAAAAAGAAATCGGGAACAGATTTTATATTTCCCATTGTTCAGTGTTCCCTTAACAAAATTTCTTTTCCATGAGATAGTTTTAGGTCCAGTTCAATGTTCTTTATTTTCATATATTTTTTCTCTCTCTCTCATCAGTTGAAAGTGTTTGATATTTTTTCTGCTTTGTTGGTTTGCTTCTGGTGAATATCAGGGAGACTCTTGAGTTCTGGTGAGAGTCTGGACCAACACTGCTACTGTAAGGGATGTTTCTACTGTGGATTTGGTGGTGGCTTGGAGTCCTGCTTGTAATAGTGATCTCAAGTTCCTGGAAGAAGAGGGAAGGCACAGTCATGCTGTCGATATAACCTTTCCAGTTGGGAATAGCAGCAGATTTTAGGATTCCAAGGTACACATGTAGAAGCTACTAAGTGTGATTTAGTATTTAGTGGTGGTGTAAGAGGTTTGCTTTGGTGTTGGCTTGAATTGCTTATATGAATTGTGCTTTGTCCCAGGTAAATGGGTGAAGTTGCGGTCACTGCATATGCATAGTCTCTTGTGTTGAAAATAGTGGAAATAGTGGCATATTTTGTGTGTTCATAAATTTTGTTCTATTTACGGTTGCCAGATTTATCATGGAACTTTGAGGTGGACAGTAAGGGGAAGACAGTAGTGATTCTTCACTAATTAAAGTAATAGCAGCAGACCACCTTTGTTGATTGTAAGCATGTTGTGTAGCCATGAGTCTGTGTAACAGTATAACATTGATATATGGATGTGGAGGCAAAAAATACATGAATGTGTCTGCATGGATGTGTTCAATTGTATGAAGTGTGAGATCAGAAAAAATGTACAGTATACTCACAGGTCTGAGATGATAGTGACATGAAGGTTCTCAATAAAACTGCATCTTTCACAAGAGTTTTAATACTAATCTTGAGGATTTTGCAGGCACTCTTAATTTGTTATGTGCTTCTCCACACAATATATATAAAATTATTTCAAATTTTCAGAGTCAACTTTATCTCCTGACGATTACAAAATCATGAACTTTGAAAGTTTTTCATTTGATTACATCAACCACCAATGCTTGAATGGTACTTATTTTATTGGTCTCAAAAAAGGATGAAAGGTAAAGTAGACTTCAGTAGAAGACAATTTCTAAGTCATAATGTGAAATTGTGGTACAACAGGTAACTAAACAAAGATTACATAGAGAATTGGAGGAAAGAGATGAGGCTGTACGATGGCAACAAGTCATCTAATAGGAAGGGTGGGGGTGGTCGCAATAAATGTAGTTGCTGTGAGAGAAAGAAGAGCTGTGATGATATTTTGGGTTGCAGGTTCAATATCAAGCAAGACAAAAGATTGATCTTTGTTTGGAATCTATGCTTAACCATGACAAATTCAATTCTCTCTTCCCTTTCAGATTGAAATCCAGAACCTCTTTCCTTCCCTCCCACTATGTTTAATTAAAGTACCATAGATAAGCCACCACAGATAAACCTTCTACATTTTTTCAAGCTACCATATTTAAGCTATTATACTTATATTTCTTCTTTCACTAAATAAACCCTGCGTTGTGATTGGTAACCTTTTATCATACAATCTGCACAGAGAGTTTCTTTCTCCCTCAACATTTTCTTCTCCTTTATTCTGTCTCCTTTGTATTTGAAACCCCTGCTTCCATGACTAATTCGTTAACCAATGTAATGGAACGCATCACCTTCTCTTAGGTTTAGCTAATCCTGTACCAATATCTGTATAGCTTTATCAAGCTATACACAAACAAATTAGTGGGGATGAGAATACACTTACCAAAGGTGTATTACTTTAGGTACAACAGGGCTTAGGTCGTCAGTTACTTTTGTAGAGTTCACTCAGATTCGTTCCACACTCACTGTTTTCGTTCTCCTCCCGGAAGCCCCTTTCTTTCCTGCTGACCAACTCCCTAGCTAGCCCGCAGCAAAGAATCTGTCCACAGTTCACCTGTCACGAATCCTTCCTTACATCTGCCCAATACAAAAACTCTTCATTCTCTCTCTCTCTCCTTTTGACCCATCTCTGATCCCAATACTTGTACACCCATACTTGACATTGGTTACGCAATAAAAAGTTCTGACTACTCCTTTTCCCAACTGAATATGGCCACCCCTCCAGAATACAGTACAGTTTTATGTTCTTTGTCTTCACTGGGTTTACTTCCAGAGCATGGGGGATTGTCACAGGGATTTCAGCTGTAGTAATCTGCTATGTGAATAAAGTACAAAGTCCACCTTAGATTTTTACAAGAGGTTGTACAGGATTATGCATGGAAATGCATAAACTCTGTACAAAGACTGGACTGTCTCTTCCTATAACTACTACTATAATGGCCTCTGCTCCTTCAGACTTACTGTAAACTCCACAACTGATCTACAGCACCACTATGTCATTATACCAAACACCTATAATAAAAATGACCCATCACTACCGCCACCACCACCACCACTCAGTTATATAGGGATCCTAGAAAGGTCTGGAAAAGTTATAGACTTGCTTTTATTCTCCACTGAATACATACACAACCACACAGACACATGCATGCACACACACATACAAACATGTCTGAGCGTGTGTGTATCCATACAAAGATATTTACATTATACATACATATATACTCAGGTTACATATAGATACATGTCACAATATAGATAGACGTCACAATACATTACATGTAGATACAAAAAACATACACTCATACACACACAAACAGACAGATATTGAATTAGATAGATAGATAGGTAGGTAGATAAATAGATAGAGAGGCATATAGATAGCTAGATGGATTACCTCAGGGAGGTAAATACCATTAAATCTATAACTTCACTGAGGAGGCCTAGTAAGGCAGAAACCTGCCATTGTATTTACAAAAAAATACCATACCACCACTAGATGTCTCAATTATTTATAAATTTGGACTTCAGGATTGTTTCCCTTGTCATTCTTGACAAGAATTATCATTAACACTAATGATTTTTTTACGTTACAGGTGCAACAGAAATTGATTAAATACTATCCCTGGCCAACTACTTTATATATGCATGTTATTGAACAGTTAATTATGTGTGTGTGTGTATATATATATATATATATGTAAAAGTGCGTCATTATTCAGATAATTTATACACAAGGCATAACGTGTGTCTGGGTAGGAAGGGCTATGAATCACTGCTGCTGGAGATGGTGGGCAGCAGCTCAACCTGCTAGAAATAGCAGTCAAATCTACTTACAAATTTCAAATGATCATCAGTGAAAAGACAAACACATTGGACAATGTAGTCCAGGTGGATTGTGCCAGAGTAAAAGACAAGAAGGTCATGGCTGGAATCTTCAGGTCATAAGCTTGCTTGATCTAGCCTTGACCTGGCATTGAAAAACAACACATCATACAATGCATGTAACATGCAAACTATTCATATATATATATATATATATATATACACACAGTTGGTCATATACATATGCATATACATGCAATACCCCACTCCACACAGAAACACAGAGATTTGACAAACAGTAAAACAACAATGAACTCCTTAAATCAGCAGAAACAGCCACATATATAAACACGCACACAGCCAACTACATCTAAACACATGTAGCACACTTGGTGTATACAGACACGAACACACACAGATACATCTATGTATCACCATATATACATCCACAAAACACTGTGCAGTCACATGCTATCACAGGTCTCTCCGTTCAATAACAACTTCCTCATTCTACACCCACCTACACAGCGTGTATGTGCGTGTGTGTGTATACATAAGCACACACACACACACACACACAAGCCTTTATAAATATCTATCTTTATATATACTGCATTGTACACTCACAACATAACATACATAAAACGCACAATGTATATATATTTACTATATATGCAGATACAAATATTAAACCTAGGCACGACACAAACAAACTCTACATTCAGTCATATGAGAAAACATACACACAGTATATGCATAAAATACAGTTACACTCTCTATTACACACCCAAATGTACACCGACTGTCTATATAAGAGCATCAAAGATTTCTTCTTCACTATTCATAATACTCCATCTTTACTAGCACCCATTATATAAAGAAATGTGTGTGTGAGTAGACACACACATATACCTGTACGTATGTATATACAATCTTGTTAGTAGACAATATAGCATCGAGGGTCTTTCCATTCATCCTCCCCCTCCACACACATATATATGCACATATATACATACATATGCACACGCACACACAAATATATAAATATATATTGAAGGATAGATAGAGAGACAGACAGACAGACTGATAGAGATAGATAAATAGAGAGATAAACAGACAAACTGAGAGACAGACTGACAGACAAACTGATAGAGAGAGAGAGAGAGAGAGAGACAGACAGACAGACTGATAGATAAATAGACAGAAAGATGGAGAGAGATTGATTGATTGATTGGAGTCTTCTATCTTTACTATATCATACGATATTCTACTACAACCATCATCGCCGCCACCACCAGCAACATGACATCCAGTGGCACTACTACCACCAGTGCCACATCCAGCGGCACCACCACCATCACTACTACCACTACCACCAATACCAAGACACCAGTTCCTGCAGAATTAATTACAATACACTGTGTTCTCTCTGAAACAATATCTAACCCCCCCTCTTTCCTCCTCCTCCTCCCCAGTTCTTCCTATGTTATCCGTCTATTTGTCTATTGATTCTGTTTATTGATTTATCTACCAATGTCTGTCTGTCTGTCCCTTCTCTCCATTCATTCAGTCTCTCTCTCTCTCCATTCTTCTCTCCATCCAGTTCTTTCTCTCTACCCCATCCAGCTATTCATTTTGCCATCTATGGACTCACATATCTATCACTCCAGCCATCCAGTTTGCTCTCTCTCTCTCTCTCTCTCTCACCATATATATATATATATATATTTATACATTCATATCCATATATATCTATTGACCTACATACATTGCTCTCTCTCTCTCTCTCTCTCTCTCTCTCCCTGCCCATCTCTCTACTTGTCTGCCTCTCTATCAGTCTCTCCATCTACCTCCACACACACACACACCCACCCAGCTGTTTATCAATCCACTTCAGTCCTTCCTTGTCCATTCTATTATCTTTCTTATCCGACCAACAATATTACTGTGGCAGGATCTAGCGTATCATTGCTAAACACACACACACACACACACACAATTTAGACACACCAAGCAACGCATATACACCTACACACACACACACACACTGCACAACCTCGTCTTCCTCTTCTGTTCCACACCTCTTGTTATCCCATCAACAACAGCAAAGACTATGGCAGCCAACGATAGCAGCCACAGGACTACAGCAACAACAAGAGTGAAGGACAACTGTAGTAGTAGTGGTACAGTGGTGGTGGTAGTCTTCATCGCCATTGTGGTACAGTGGTGGTGGTTGTCATGGTGACGATAGCATTGCAGTGGTTCTTGGAGTAGTAGGAACAGCAGTTTTGACAATAGCAACAGTAGTATAGGCACATTCCCACCACTACAGCAGTACTACTACAGTAACACTACCACTAAGCTGTCACCACTAGAATAACAAGCTTGCTACCACAAGCAACAATACTAGCACTGCAG
Organism: Octopus bimaculoides; assembly: GCF_046866305.1. NCBI lineage: Eukaryota > Metazoa > Mollusca > Cephalopoda > Octopoda > Octopodidae > Octopus > Octopus bimaculoides. Next base: position 1,557,418 of record NC_142941.1, read on the forward strand.
CAGCAACACTACGACACCACCACTACCACAACACAACAACCATACCTCTATCTGATTACCACCACCACAACAGCAACACTACATAAGCCATCAAGGGAGCCACTATGTGGATACTTGATATGTTAAAGATAACAGCTAAATTTCCCTCAAAACCACATGTTGTCATTGTAAAGATTATATTAGGAAATGTAGTGTGATGAACAACTATGTCTGAAAAACGGATGGGATGGTTATGGCTGGAAAGCCTTTGACCAACAGCTGTAACTCTGCTGACAACCACTACCACCAGCGCCTGTACCATCAACATTGCAACAGGCAGTAAACTTGCATTGGTTGGCTGATGCTACATGAAAAACATGCAACAGTGCCACCATTGATAAAGCAGTATGACCTGGTAGCATGCAGCCTTGATTGTTTTAGGGGTCTTTAGAGTCACAAATAGACAGAGACATCCTCTTGGCCTGATTAAACTTAATCAGGCAAAACATACAGGATGTGACAGATGGAGGAGAGATGGAACTGCATCAGCACTTGGGTGGTTCTCTCTTACAGCTGAGTAGACTGGGGCAATATAAAATGAAGAGGTAGGACTCTATCTAACCCAGGAATTGAACTGACAACTTTTTCATAAAGATAGTTGTGTGATGATGTTCCACAATATAAACTAAAGAGGGTTTTGGGGAAAGCCCTGTTTTTCCAACGAAGGGCCAAACCACCCCAGCTGGTTGATGTGTACATACATACATACATATACACTAGACATTTAATACTGAACTGATAAGGGAGTCGTCTGACCTGGTAGTTATAGCAGCTAAATCTCCCTCACCCCATTCACTATTGTTTTATAAAAGAGAAAAGATACATTAGCTAATGTGGTCAAAGAAACCCCTACAGAATAAGGGGGCTTCATCAGGATTGTCTTTGAGCATCAGTCTGCTGAATTAAGGCTGACCTGGAGTTAAATAACTTATGACGAGATGATCCGATGTGATGTGGCTGGACAGAGACTAAAGCTACCTCAACATTGTACTGTTGTTATTTATGGCAGATGTTTGTGTGTGTGTATGGGATAGTGACATATATATTGCAGTGTGATATGATATTTTCAGAAGCAATACATGTGTCAGTGTGTTTAAACTTATGTCTATGCATGTTAGTTCATGTCTCATGTATAATATATACATTGATTTGTACACATTGATATATATGCATATGTACATACATGTATTATATATATATATATATATATATATATATATATACATGCGCACACATATTGAACTGAGTTAACTGAATGGGGATGGAGTTCATCTCAAGTCTTGGGTTTCATGCTACTGAGATCTTTACGTGAGAATTGTTACAACTTGGTTTGGTGGAATATATACATGTATGTATGTATGTATGTATAATTTAAAAGTGCAGTGAAAAGCACTACACTTTACCAAAATGCTTGGGTTCAGTAAATAGCTCCCTACTTCACTCCTATGCAACGCACATTTTGGCAACAACCATCACATCACATGATAGGCTAGTTATGCAGAGTTTGGCCCATTTTACATATTAATAAGAAATGCAGAAAATGCAATCTGTGTTTTTAAGCTTTATAAAGTGTACTGCAAGCTAATTGTTGCTTTATGCAAGCCACTTGGCCAGTTGCATAATCTAGTTCGTTGGTTGTCTCAGTTTTAGCAGCAAAGAATACAATAAAATGTTTGTTGTTTGTCCTTATATATATATATATATATATATATAATACAAATAATATGTGAGTATATGCATATATACGTACATGTATGTACATACCTACATCTACATGTATATATCGATGCATATCCGGGTACAGGACGTCACAAGAAAACGTGGGCAAAATGAATAACAGAACATAAACAGAGCACAGAAAAGACACAGGCCACATAGAGAACATTTCCTTCATCAGCTGCCACCATTCTAAAACTAAGTGTTTCGAAGAGTTAGGGCAGGACGCATTGTTAGAATGGCTCTTCCCATGGAAACAAATTAAATTTGTAACACGGAGAAATATAGTGGCGAACAGAAAACACGACGAGAAAACGAAACAGTGAAAATAAACAAGAAGGAGTATAAGGCCAGACGTGAAAAAAATATATATGTGTGTACGGAACGCTGTGATGTGACGAACTTAAAGGAAGAGAGAGGAAGAAAGTTTGTGTGAGCTTGGCAGTAGCCAAGATAAGAAAGGACGTAGAAGCCGGACACACGTGACCAGCGAGGGGTAAGAAGGAAGAGTGTAACAGTATCTGTGACACAATGTGCCATCACACCACATAAACACTATGTAACAGTATGCGACAGTGACATGAGGCAGTTACAACAATTTCTCTCTGATCCGATGTCCACAGTCACATCAAGTGAAGCCACTAAACCACATTCTCTCCTCCCTCCCCCCCTAAAAAAACTATTAATTTTCAAAAGTTACCACTACCACCACAACTACAACACTGTAACCCTTACTACAACACTAAATCTACCACTACATCACTACACCCTCTACTGCAATATTGTGTCTCCCACCACACCACTGCAGTCACCAACACACCATTACAGTCATTTGTGCACCGCAACTACACGAAACACGACAATACTACAACACTGCAACCATTACCTTGCCACTACATTGACCACTACACTACTACAGCCAACACCACACTATGACACTGTAGCACTGCAACCAATATATTACTCAGTAAGTTAAGCAGGATGTAGTAGAGCAACTGCTCTCAGTGGTGACTGAGTGACCTGGAGAGGAACATGACAGACAATCCACATGGCTACCACTACTGATAAATTATAACAAGTGACAGAGCATCTACATATACAAGAAATAGCAGCCATATCTCCATTGAATTGCACTCATTGTCTTTAAAAAAGGAAGGACACATTGTATGATTGCATATTATGTTAGTTACAGTTGGAATGTCATTTAGCCCCAGGTCAGTAGAGGCTGACCTGGGGCTAAACAACAAGTACCATCACCACCAATAAGGGAACTTGTTAGAAATAACAGTCAAATCTCCCTCAAGATCATACTCCACAGTCTCAAACTATGAGGGACACATTGGATAATGTAGTCTTAGATACACAATGTTTGAATAAAAGACAGAATAGTCACAACTAGAAAAGATTCGATGACAGGCATACTGGATCAGTGCTGACCTTGGGCTAAACAACTAGAAGACACATTAAACAGTGTAGTCCTAGATACACTGTCTGAACAGAAGACAAACTGGAAACAGGCAGGATTGTCATGACTAGAAGAACCTTAGATCATAGATCTGTTGGATCCTTACCTACCTTGGGCTAAACAACAACCAGGTTGGTTACATTAGATCATGTAGTCCTAGATACACTATGACTAAATAAAAAAAAAATGAGATGGCTGGGTTTGGAAAACTTTTGATTACAGATCTGTTGGATCAGGGCTGACCAGGGGTTAAACGTCATCATGACAGATCGTTCACACTATCCTTCTGCTCAGAAATATTCCCACTGGAAATCATATTTTCATTGGAAACATCACTATTGGCATAAACGAGAGTCAGTGGGGGGGGGGGGGGGGAGAGACAATAGTAACAACAACAAGAGTCTCAACAAGAAATATCTTGTTTACAAAAGTTCTGAATGAAAATCTTCCACCAAACCTTAGTTGCAATTTATGTTCCTAAAACTAGCTGAGTGATTTACAAAGTTATTTTACTAAATTCTTTGTTATATTTAAAAGTAATTGAAAGAAACACAGAGCATCTCGACAGAAAATATGGTAACAAACGGGTTAACCTGACCCACTTTATCAAGGTTTGATGAGGGGATAAACCCAGGTGGGTGGTGATTGAGAGGGGTTGGCAGAAAGGGACCAGTAGAGAGAGAGATCAGAAGCATGGGTCACTAGGAAAATGAAGAAAGATGGTGAGAAAAAGGGAAATGCTGAAAGGGTTATCAAAGATGACCAAAGAGGAACCAGCAGAGCAGAGACCCCGGCAAAATGTGAACAGGAGAAAAGTGAGTACAAAAAGGGGACTTAAGAAAAGGGATAACAGGGAAAAAGGGATAAAAAAAACAAGAATGTGAAAAAGCAGGACACAAAAGTGTAAAAACGAGTTAAAAGGAAATACATTAACATAACAATAGATTTGTTTTTGTTCCTTTTTTTCCTAATTCTCTCCTTAAAATTACAAAGATCCATGGGACCATTTGTTATGGCTGCTGTTGTTTAACCATAAGTCAGAAGAGTCATGAATAAAGGTATTTCATCCATGACCATCCTGTCTTAAAAAGACCACTGCTATAATAATATTTAGCTCTCCTTGTGGAAAGAAGGGGACAGAAGCTCAATGAAACCCTCCTCAATGAAACCCTGGCTTACTTTTTAGCTATCTCCTTCATGTAGTCTCTCTTTCACTCAAGTCACTGAGGGTGAGAACGCACACACACACACACATATACAGACACATATACACATACATAAATTTCAGGTTGGTGTTTAGCATGCTGGAAGACCACTAGGAGTGAGGCACCCGTTAGCTTTTGTCAAAGTCTGCCCCCTAAGGGAAGGTCATTGCTGATATAAAACCAGATAAGCAAGGAATGGCATTGAATATTTTGGGGATCTTTTGTTTGCATTCGAGATCATGGCTTTACTGAAGACATCTTTGACACAAATACCACAAACCATTACTAATCTGGAACCCATTTGAGGAGGAGGGGGTCATGTTTTCCTTGTTATGAAGGGCTAGGTGGGTGGGGGTTGGGTGCAGTTGACAGATGCCAGTAACAAGTGGCTCAAGAATGAGGGAATGATGACTGGAATTATAGAATGAGAATGCTGAGTGCAGGAATTACAAGTAGATCTAATTCAATCCCTTATAATGTAGGCCTTTTGTTAGACAAGAGAGTGAAAGTTATGAGAAGGGAGAGGACGTGTTGTAGTAAGTTCCCTTGTTATACAATTGGGGTTGGATGCAGTGAAGAGGAGAACAAATGGATGTCAGGGAGATGAGTTGGGTGGATAGATTTAATAACATCCCTAAGTATGGCTCAGTGAACTGAAGGAGGGGTGAGTTACAGAGAGATGAAAGGGGTGTTAAAGAGTTTGGGAGACTTGACAAAATCTGCATAAACGTGTGTGTGTGTGTGTATAGATGTATGTAGTTGTTAAGTACATCCAGCTCCATGATGGGAGGGAAACTCTAGGAAGACTATAGCTAAAGTAGAAGGACAAGTTCAAAGCTCACCTGAAAGTGACGAAGATTTCTGCAGAAACATTTGTAAAAACTGTATAGAATTGCAATGAATGGTGACTGACTTGCTATAAAACCACAAGGAATTAATGCATCTTGATAATCTAGATAATCGTAAAGAACTGAGATCAAAAACAAAGTGTCAGACTGTGATGCCAACCACTTTTTATAACATTCCTTTCTGATGTCCAATCTGTGGACTTGTCTGTATATCGTTGGAGGGATTAAAGTCTTATGAGAGACATTCATAACAGAACTAAAGCATCAGAAAAAGAAAAAAAAATGCTATTAGACCTTAATAGATCAGAATTAAAAGGAGAATCCATCATTATTATTATTGAGGGAGAGAGCAGCATACACCATCAAAGTGACACTGGGATACAAATATACGAAACTTAATATAGCCATCATGAGTACCCGTCTGATCAAGGTACACCAGACACATGCAGCACAGTCACATATGTGCGACATGGTAATCTCGTATCAAGGTAAACAGTGCATTACCTTGCAGGTGGGGGTCCAGTTGGAATTTTCTTCAGGTTGAGTAGCCCAGCTCACTCAAAAGGTCCCTGAACAAGGGTTGTTTAAGGATGTTGAATGAAACACCCATGTTTCCAGAGGTGAATTATCTAAACCCCGAAGAATTCCTCTCAACACATGGCTATGATGCTCCCCCACTACTTCTGCTCGTGATCAGAGATGCACATATTGTCAGCCACCAAGGGACATGCTCAACCAATTAAGGTCAAGCAACTGACAAGTAAATCTGTGGTATTGAGCAGAATAGTTGTTGTAGTCCATCTTTTACATCAAGACAAAACAATATACATGATAATACTGCCCATCAGTTAAGATCAGAGAAGCCATGCCAGCCACTGCCTGGTACTGCAATGCCACCCGTCTTTCATTACTGTTATCCTTTTTAACATTCATGTCGGGTGGCAAATGCTTTCCAACATTGCCTTTCACAAACTGACACGATAGGCTGTTGTCTACTTCTCCTGAAGCAACATCCATGCACTCTTAAACTTCCTCAGACTCCGTCAGTTGAACGTCTTATTTTCTTCCCCTGCTCCCAGCCTTCACACACATTACTTATCCAAACCAACACAATCATCTCTCTCTCTCTCTCTCTCTCTCTCTCGTTTATGCTACAACTGATTTCTCTTAGGAGTAAAGATTGTTTTGCCAACATAACATGGTTGTCCTGGTTTAGGACGAATATTGCTGTAATTTAGCCCCAGGAGACAGAAGGAACCAAATCACTAACATAGGGAGGATGATCAACCATTTCAAAACCAGTCATGCACAGCAGTCATTGAAAGCAAGGACTTGTGTGCTGAAGCATTGTCCTCATGAAACAAGACCCCCATTCATCATTTTTTCTGGGTGTTTGGTCTTGATAACCTTTCATGACTGCCTTAGCAAGTTGGCATTGAACTTTCCATTTATGGTATGAACATTTTGAAAATAGTCAATAAACACAATATTTTTTGCATTAACGTATAGTATATGTAATAATGTGAAGTATATTTTGCATATTGAAATGTTTAATTTCAGAAATATATCAAGTAAAGCAAACATAAGCAGTAAAAATACAAATTTCAAAATGTGGGACACTACATGACACAAACTAACAAAGAAGAAAGGAAATAGTGGTGCTGAGAGGGCTCAGGAGAAGGATAGGAAAATGAGATAGAAAGGAAGAAAGATAGAAGGAAAGAAAAGAATGAAACGGTAAACTGGAGGTCTGAAGTGAATGCTGGGCAGGAGATGAAAGAAAATACATGATTTACTTATGCAGTGGTCAAGTAGTTAAGAGATGAGTGATAAAAAATTGGATGGTCCTTTGGTACCAAAAAGTGAAGAAAGAGAGACAGTGTAGAGAAGATTGGGGAAGAACAAATAGGAAAAAAAGAGGGAGTGCAGAGAAAACAGGGAATAAAGATAGAGAGTAGACAGGGATGGACAGAAGAAGAAATAGATGGGGAAGGTTTTGTGCCCAAGAGGGGAGAAAAGAAGGACAGAGAGAAATGGATAGAAAAGAGAGAAAATCTTGCACGAAATATTGAACATTGTCTGGGGTAGCACTGGGTGGGAACAGAAATGGGGTGTGTGACATTACATTGACTAATAACCATAAAATGTTGCACAGAAAGTCAACATATAAATACACACACATATATATATATATATATAGAACCCCCCTAGCACTGTAGGTGTTCTAACACCTTCCGTCATATTTAATCCCAATTATAGTTTCCCGTTTTGGTGATTCATTGCTAAGCTTCTGCCTAATTTAATTATGTATATATATATACTACATATATTCTACTCTTTTACTTCTTTCACTCATTTGACTGAAGGGTTTTAGCTGAAGAAATTGACCCCAGGACTTATTCTTTGTAAGCTTAGTACTTATTCTATCGGTCTCTTTTGCCAAACCGCTAAGTTACTGAGATATAAACACACCAACATCAGTTGTCAAATGATGGGGGGGGGGGCAAAGACAGACACACACATGTATGTGTGTATGTATATATATATATATATATAGTGTGAGTGTGTGCATGTGTATATATATATATGTATATACACACATGCATGCACACACACATACACAGTCAAACTGATTGAAAAATTGCACAAAAGGCAGCAATTTGAAAAATCACATAGAAATGGTGGGGAGAGTGGTGGTGGGTAGAGCGACAGTGGCGTAAGAGGTGTGTTTTGGCATCGACTGGTGCTGTTTGTATGAATTGCGTGATTTGTCTCAGGTAAATGAGTGAAATTACAGTTACTGTGTGTCTACAGTCTCTTGCATTGAGAAAACTGGCATATTTTGGGGTATCCTGTGTGCCAACAGTAGATAAAGTAAAAATCTATAAACACATGAGACCTGGAACCATGTAGTTGGGAGGTTTTAGTGGTAGGACTGCAGCCATGCTGGAGCACAACTTTCATTTTATTTTCTTCCAGTTTTGTTATCATTTTATGGCTGGAAGTTGGTCAGCGATGATCTCCCACTAGTGCATCTCTGAATGACTGACTAATCTGGTATTTTTGTTAGTTTTGCCAATGTTTTTTTTTTTGTTTACACTAGGGGTCCCTTTTATATTTCTGATTATGTTAGGCAGGCAGTTGAACAGTTGAGGATCTCTGAATATCAGACTCGTACAATAAAGTGTTTTTGCTTGTGACTTCAAAGGTGGAATATCTGGTGACATATCGCACACTGTGTTGGAGGGAGAGGGAAGGACATTTGTGGCCAGGTCTTTTTCGATGAAGATCACTATTTCTCCTTGTTTCCATATTCTGTAGTCAGTTCTGACAGATATACTTCCACATCCAATATGTCTGGGATCAGGTACGTTTCACTTCATGCTTCACATATTGGCTTTTCTCACAGTAACAAGGTCTCTCTCGCTGTAACAAGGTCTCCTAAGATATGGTACTCTTGTCTGATATGTGAAGTGTGAAAGACTTTGTACATTTGGCAATGTTATTGATTTAAGTTTGTGGGTTAATGACAACAATGGTGTGGTTGTGAACTGGGCTAACAACAGTGATTGGTGCTGTTTGAGAGTTAGAAGGCTTTTTTTTTTAAATTTCTTTTTGCCAGATTCATCATGGCTAACTAAGGATTTTCTTGTTTCGGGAGGGGTTGTTGTCTGGGGCTGGTATGGTTGCACTGTTGAATATGGTTATAGTTATATGGTTTGTGGCAGTTGGTTTTACTACTGTACCCAATGAAGGGTGACTTCAAGGTTTTGATGAAAGTCTGAACCATCACTGCCACTGCAAGGCATCCTTCCACTGTGGACTTGGTGGTGGTTTAGTATCCTGTTTTTACTAATGCATCGAATCCCTGGAAGACGAGTGAAGGGACAATCACACGTCAGACATAATCTTTCATGTTAAGAGTAGCAACGGATTTTGGGATTCCGGGATACATGTGAAGAAGTTATTAAGAGTGATTTAGCATTTAGTGGTGGTGGTGTTGTAAGATGTGTGGTTTGGTGTTGGCTGGTATTGCTGGTACGAATTGTTCGTCTTGTCTCAACATATTTTGGGGTTTCGTGTGTTCATGGTTTTACTTTATTTACAACCGGCAGATTTATCATGGAGCTAATCTTAAGTAATATTGTTAGCCTGGTGTGCCAACAGAGAGCAGAGCTTATGAAGTATTTTGTCCAGATTGATAACCCCTCACTATTTGTTCTGTTATTTATATATGTATGTATGTATATATGTATATACACACATATATACATACATACGTGTGTGTGTGTATATATATATATATATATATATATATATATGTATGTATACGGCAAATAAGGAAATGGAGAGGATACAAATATATATATATATATACGAGGGTGAGTCACAAAGTAATACCATTTTGTTTAGGACAGGTATAATTACCAACACAGGAACATGTATCATACATCAAAATGAAGTTGGTCCTCTGTGGATCACATCCCTACTTCTCAACATAGTCACCGTTTTTCTCAATAGCAATGTTCCACCTTCAAATGAGAGCATGTATCCCTGTCCCGTAAAATTCTGTTGACTGTTCTTTGAGCCACTTCTTCACTACAGTTTTCACTTCCTTGTCACAGGAATAATGTTTGTGTCTCAAACCCTCTTTCATGGGGCCGAAGAGATGATAGTTAAGTGACGAGGAAGTGAAAACTGTAGTGAAGAAGTGGCTCAAAGAACAGTCAACAGAATTTTACAGGGCAGGGATACATGCTCTCATTTGAAGGTGGGACATTGCTATTGAGAGAAATGGTGACTATGTTGAGAAGTAGGGATGTGATCCACAGAGGACCAGCTTCATTTTGATGTATGATACATATTCCTGTGCTGGTAATTATACCTGTCCTAAACAAAATGGCATTACTTTTTGACTCACCTTTGTGTATATATATATATACACACACACACACATATATCTTTACACCCATTTATTAATATATACACATGTCCATATAGAGATCCCAGCCCTCTGTCACTTCTACCATTTCACTATATGTTTCACCATGGGTCTTCAGCCCCTCTTCACCCCCAACAACCAATCATAAAAAGTCACCCTTTCTACTCAATATTCATGAAATCTACCCATCAGTGGGAAAGAGGAATTCTTTGTTGTCATTAGAGGTAACAGTTCCTTCAACTTTCTGCAACCCATCTTTTTATTCTGGCTCCTTTTAGAGTCCCCAGCTTTTCTCTTAATTAGGTTACCATAGTTACAAAAGCAATAAACAACGTCTAGGGGAGACCTTCCAAGCATTTTAGGGAATATGATGCAAATGTACATATGCGTGTGCATGTACATGTAAGTATACATACACGCAATCATTATGATCATCATCAGCCTCATTGAACATCTGCTTTCCATGCTGGCATGAGTTGCACGATTCAACAGGGATCCAAAAATCAAAGACCCGTATCATGCTCTAATGTCTGTTTCTCGCTTGGTTTCTACAGCTGGATGCCATTCCTAATGTCAACCATTTTACAGAGTCTACTGAGCACTTTTTATGTGGCACCAACCCTAGTGAGGCTACCTTGCGAAATTAAGGGCCTAAAGGAGCCCCCCCTATAACTGAGAGAGAGAGAGAGAGATGATTTGTTTTTTTTTTTGGCAATATGATGAGAAAGAGCAGGGTACGGTGAGGGGATCAGTGTTATAGTTGTGAGAGAGTAGTCGCAGTTGAAGGAGGGAGTATTGAAGGAAGAGGGGCAAAGGAACAGGGAATTAATGGGATTAAAATGAGAAAGGGAGCGAGAGAGTGGAGGTAAGGGTGATGAGGTATGTTGTGTGCAGGTTGTCCAGGGCTGTCCTACATTATTCCTTCATGCTCACCATTATAAGATTAGATGTATGGAAAGGGTGGAAGAAGGGAGCATGAAAGAGAGAGAGAGAGAGAGAGAGGGGGGGTTTGCAGCGGGGCAGGCAAGTAAGCATCCTATGTGGTGAGATGAGAGGAGGTATGGTCGATGGAGCGATAAGTGAGGTGGACAGGGAAATAGATGCACGCACCCAAGGTGGGCAGAGGCAGAGTGATGAGGAAGGGGTGACAGAATCTCTCACACAGAGGTTGAGTGAAGGATGGTAGGGTAGAATGATTGGGTGGTATGCAGGGTGGCCAGTCATAGTGTGGTGGGGGAGATAAGCAACGGAGGGGGTATGAGAGAGATGAGATGATTGAAGTGAATAAGAAAATGGGTGAAAGAGAGAAGGTGATTAAAGGGGAGATAAGAAGTAGGAGTGCAGAGGGTGGCAGGAAATATGGGCTTGGCAGGATGTAGATATATACATACCAATACACTTGTGTGTGTGTATATATAAACATACACCCACACATATACGCATTTACACCAATGTATATAAATATACACACACATGCCCATATAGAGATCCTGGACCCTCTATCATTACTGTAGTTTCCCCACATATTTCACCATGGGTCGGCAGATCTTCTTTGCCCCCTCCCCAACCACATACCACTGGTCACTACAGCCTTTTGTCATCTCTGTTACAAGATGCAGCGTCACAACTTTATTATATGTTTTTTGCCCCAGTTGCCTTCTTGGAGTGCAACAGTGTTTCTTTATGCAACAGTCATTGCCCCCCCCCCATGCCCATGCCCATCCCCATAACCAGTACCTCTCTTGCCCACCCCATCTCATTCCTTTTATACACAGCTTTCTTCTCAGCTCATTTCTACTTTGCTCTTCATACACATTAACATTACACATCCAATGGAGAATGTCTAGTTTCATTTCATGCCAGTCGATGCAGACTCTCTGCATCCAAAGAATTACCATGCAGCATCATAGTCCTAGCACAAGCATCCTACAATCTACCTTTCACTCTGAGGGAGAAGGGAAGGCCTTCACTGCAAGCAGAATTTACAGTATCACCCTGAACTTTTCCCACCTCCATTCTTTCCTTGGCTACTTTATTTACAAAAAAACCACCTCCACTGCAAGTCATAGCATATAAGTAACAAAAATTATTAGTTATCTCCAGCGAACCATCTGGGTCTTTCTAAGAATCTATTTCTGGTGTATTCCAAGTACCTATTGCACCAACACATCTATCATACACAAAGCTCACTTTGTTAGTGTGTGTCTATGAATCCGTTACATCTCTTGGATGTCCATAACTCACATTGGATAGAGGTTTTGCTTCATACACCTTTTCAGCATATCAAGCAAGGTCATCTCCCCCAAGATACCAGACTTCTATCTTCTTTAGTATTTCCTAACACCTCAGTCTTTCTTAAATTCACCTTTAGGCCTCACAATTCTAGATTTTACTTCCTTGCTTGGAATTTCTTCTATAATTCCGCCAGAGATTTAGCTATAAGTATAAGAAGCTTATCATCAGCATAAAGGATTTCCCTTGGACAGCTGGTCTTAAACTCTTCTGTGATGACCGGTAGGACAATAACAAATAGGAGACGCTTGAAGACTGAATTTTCAGTGGATTCCAATCTCCACACTAAATTCATTGCAGACCTTTTGCTAAATCTCACATCATTCCTTCCTATGTAGCTTTTATAAGTTATTCATCTACAACCAATTTCCTCAGTGACCACCAAATTTTTAGGCATAGCACCTGGTCAAATGCCTTCTCCAGGTCAATGAACGTGAGATTCAGTGCTTTACTCTTAGCTGAGTACTTCTCTGGTTGTTTCATCATTACAAAGATTGCATTTGGGGTACCAGTTCTCCCATCTTGTTTCCTTTTACTGGTTTTTCTTCTGGGTTTTACACACACACACACATATCCATAATATGCGTGAGTGTGTATATATATTACAAAACAAAAGCAGTGGGAATGAGAATATGTAATATGTACACATGCATGTATATACTTATGTGCGTGTGTATGTTTGCATCTATGTTTGATATTGTAAGTATATTCATTACATTTACATGGATGTGAGAGTGTGTGTGTGTATATATATATATATATATATATATATATGCATATATATGTGTATATATATCTATCTATATATATATATATATATATATACACACACACACTCATGCATGCACATATATATGTATAAGTATATATATATATATATAGATATGTATTTGTGTGTATATATATATATATAATGTATGTATCTATGTATGTGTGTATATATATAATGTGTGTATATGTATATGTGTGGATATATACGTATGTATATATTCTTATGCATGTATGCATATTAACCTTGCCTGTCTGTCTATATATATATATACGTATATAGATTACATATACACAGTGTTATCTGTGTTAGTTGGAGACTGCTCAGGCCTCTTTGTCTTGTGATGTTGTCATAGTAACAACCCCCACCCCCACACTAACCCTGCTACTATCATACCTGCACTCACCTTTTTATTACAAACACCTACCGATCATTCACACATAACAGCACACACATACAACATAAATATATATATATATATATATATATATGTGTGCATAAATAAGTATATATATATATATATATGTAATTATGTGTGTGTATCTATATATATATATATATATATATATATATATATATATATATATGTGATTACGTGTGTGTGTGTGTATCTATATATATATATATATGTATGTATTATATTTAATGAACTTCACTGTGAATGGGATGTGATAAGCTATCCTATTACCATATTAACACTGGTATTGAATAATGGTATTGTGCTGGTGGTGGTGCTGGTGGTGGTCTACTCACACACCCCCACATCCCAGGTCAGCTGTGATGCAGCCATTCCTGTGGTGACCAACACTTCTGTTATCTAAGTCATTTAAACCTGTAGATAGGGGATGATGTAAGGAAAATATGACTGCTGTTTTTAGCACTTATGACCTAATATAACCTACCTAGTGGCTGTAGTTGTGGTGGTGTTGTCTAATGATGGTACAGGGGTTGTATTGCGTGGTATATGATAGTGTTGTATGTGCTAGTATGGTGAATAGCGGTATGTTGGTATAGTATATAGTAGCATCTGAAATAGTGGCTATATATATATTTACACACACACACATATATGGTAGTGTTTTGTGTAGTGACATTGAGTATTGGTTAGGAGTGGTTACTGCTACAGCCCATACAACAATTGCTCTTGTGGTAGTTAGTGAAGTAACTGTTGTATTTTTGTTGTAGAAATGGATGTAGTGTAGTGGTGGTTGCAATTGTTGTATTCCTGCTGTGGTTGCTGTGATGTTCTGGTGGTAGTGGTTGTAGTGTAGTTCTGTTCTTTGTTTTTTGCTGCTGGAGTAGTTACTGTCATAATGTCATAGTTGTTGCTACTGTTACAGTACATGGTGTTTGATGTTGTATTGGCTGTGATGCAAATAGTGGTTGATGTAAGTAGTAGTAGTAGTAGTAGTAGTGGTGGTGGTGGTGGTGATAATACTGGGGAAGAAGCAGTGAAGTTCCATCTGTAGAGTAACATCAAGTGAGGACAGAGGTAGGAGAGAGAGAGAGAGAGAGAAAGGAAGGAAGAATGTATGAGAGAGAGAGAGAGAGAGAGAATGATTAAAGAGAAGGTGGCTAAAGTGTGACAGGAGGAGAGACACTTCTCCAACAACAACAACAACAACAACAACAATGACAACATCAACAACAACAAGGAAGTGAAGAAGGAATAAATCTTACTTGTTCAGTTGTGTCCATGTTTTTATATATCCTGTGTAATGGTGATGACGACGGCGGCGGCGGCGGCAGCGGAGGAGGTGGAGGAGGAGGAGGAGGAAGAGGAGGAGACGGTAGCGTAACGGAGGGGAGTAGGGAAGCGGTAGAGGGATGTGGTAGTGTTTAGTGATGGTAGTGAGGGGGATGCTGGGTGTCATGTGCCATGTACTATATGGTGGTGGTGGTGGTGGTGGTGATGGTGATGGTGGTGGTGCTGAGGTGTCTAGTGGTGATTTAGTGTTGTAGTGTGTGGTGGTAGTGGTGATGGTGTGGGATCCTGTGGTGGTGGCGGTGGCATGTAGTGCAAGGATAGTGTTGTTAGGTGCGATGGTCTAGTGGTATGTAGTGGCAGAAGCGTAGTGGTGTCTAGGGATGGTATTGGTGTAGTGTTGTATGAGTGTAGTTGTCTGTGGTGTGGTGGTGTCGGTGGTGTAATGTAGTCTACTGCAGTGTGGTGTGGTGTTGGATTCCTGTCTGGTGGTCGTTCTCAGAAGTGTGTGTGTGTGTGTATGTGTATATGCGTGCATGCGTGTCTATGCATATATATGTATACATATATATATACGTGAGCATGTGCTTGTGTTGGGGGACAGGGGTAGGGGAATGTATTTTCACTGTGGTTGTTATTCAGCCCCAGGAGGTCAGCCCTGATCAGGCAGACCTAGGATCAAAGGTAATCCAACTGTGACCATCCTGATGAATTTTAGGGATATCTAGGACTACATTATCTCATGTGTCCGTTCATTTCTTTTTTTGTTTCATCAGACAATAGAATGTGATTTGAGGGTGATTTGGCTGCTATTTCCTATCAGGCCGGCTGAGTGA